>NW_009798351.1:147259-199889 GCF_000520075.1 Aphanomyces astaci | reverse complement strand
CGTCGCGCGGCTCTACCCGTACGTTAGTGTCGCAGAACACACGTCAACATCGTGATCAGACTCCTTATTTATGTCTTCACGCACACATGCCGGCATTTATGCCTCGACATATTTTAGATGATCAACATTCACATGTTTCATTTACGGGACTAAAACAGTCGACCGACAAGTCAAGTACATCCAAAGTACTTTCGACATTATTACAGGACTTCAGTCCGTATTACGATTCGCTCGATACTACCGTATCGCGATCACTTGTATTTACGGGTACTGGATGGGCACTTCGCGTGTCACCAACCAGCCCGGTTGTCAAAGAGCAAAGTCGATCCCGTCATTGGACGGTAGATAGTGGTGCATCCAAGCACTCCACTTTCCATCGTGAGTGGTTCATCACCTACGAACCATTCTCATCCTTTGCTGGTGCAGCCGATGGCCACCAACTCCATGTCATCGGCCGTGGCACAGTCCGACTCGAGGTCGCTGGCATCAACGATGACACATTAGTGATCTATCTGCAGGATGTTATAACACATCCCCGATTTACACTTCAATTTATTTTCCGTGGGTCGTGCACTACATATGGATAGACATAAAATTGTCTCCATCACCCCACAGGAGTGGACTCTAGCCACCTACGACGGCGAGTTCACCGCAACCTACGACGCAGTCACCGGGTTGTATGTCATTGCGACGCGGCTTTCACCGCGCATCGCCGACCCACATCGACCGTCCTCGTGACGCAGTCGAGTGCACAGGGCACTATGCAATGGCACCATCGACTGGGCCATCCAAGTCATGACAAGCTACGCAAATTGCGGCGTCATTCGACCGTGTTTGAATTTCCTATCTCTCGGCAGGCCATCACGGCCCATGCTTCGTGCGACACATGTTTAAGGTCGAAGTCCAAAGTACTTCCCTTTTCACGCAACAAATTGCCCAAGTCGTCGAGGCCTCTGGAACGAGTGCACTCCGACGTGTGGGGTCCAATCAATATCCCCTCTATTTCTGGGGGTCGATATTTCGTCACGTTCATCGACGACTTTACCCGATACACTTTTGTGTACATCATGCAAAAGCGCGCGGACCTGTACGACAAGTACAGCGCGTTCTGTCGCGACGCACGGCAGCGTTATCGCTCCGACGTCATCGAGCTTTGCTACCATCACTCACCACCCAGTGAGTTCGAGGAAATCCAAGCGCTCCAAATGGACAACGCTAAGGAGTATGTTAAACTCGGGGCCCGTATTCAAAGCGAATACGGCACCCGCCTTACGTACGCGAATTCATATACCCCGACCCAGAACCCTGTGGCCGAGCGGCGTATGGACATGATCGTCACCAGGCTCGCTCTACAGTATTCTACTGCATGGTAATTAACCACAGTTCTTGTGGGGCGAAGCCATTTCCCACGCAGTGTTCCTCATGAACACACTACCGTCCATCACCATCAGTGGGGACACTCCGTATCGTCTATGGCACCAGAGCCACCCAGACTACTCACGTTTACGCGTATTTGGCTGTGTAGCGTATGCACACGTCAACATACCCATGCGTGTGAACAAGCTGTCTCCCCGAGGCATGCTGTGCATGTATATTGGCTTACCCGAGACATCTCGAGGGTTCAAGCTGTTGAACATCGACACACATTACGTGCTTACGAGCCGCGATGTGACGTTCGTTGAACATCAGTTTCCCGTCCTGAAATCAGTCGAGGAGGTGAAACGTCTTCGAAGTGAACATCCATAACGGAACTGTTTCACCGTGGACCAAAGCTCACCACCCCTCCAACCAGGCCTGCCTTCACCCCTTGGGGAGGCTGCACCGTCCACGACACCAACATCTCTACCCTCGTTTGGGGAGGCCGTTTCATGGACGACGCCTCTACCCTCATTTGGGGAGGCCGTGACATCCACGTCGCCCTCATTTGGGGAGGCTGGGACATCAGCCCCCACCCTACTTGGGGGGGCCGATCCGACCTCACCTCTACCGACACTTGGGGAGGCTTTACTTCGTGGGTCAACAGGTACAGTGTGGCAAGTCCCTGTCGTACATGACGTACCCGACATCACTCCACCTGTCTGTTTGGGTGGCATCCTCCGCCACCCTTCACACCAGTCGTCCACCACTCCAAGGCCCAAGCGTCGTCGAACGTTGACCTTCAACACAACAGAGGAATATTTCCCCACCATGTACCTCGTTCCACGAGAAGTACAGACTGCCGTACTCCGGCATGTGTGAGTACGACATCCACCTCCACTCCAACGTCGTCACATACGACAACCCCATTGCTCGCACTTCCGCCTCTGCCCTCACGGTCTCGAGCAGCGGTGATAGCACATGTCGTACGTCGTCTCATCGACGTCTACCACACTGGACACGGCGGACACGTCCACGCGACGGTCCAGCTCAGTTGCTGATGTCGTATATTGAGGACGCCTCAGGCGCTCAATCTCTCTCGACGCCGCAACACATCCTCCTCGCCCTCAAGGACACGACTCCTTCAGAGGAGCCTAAGACCTACAAACAGGCGATGAAATCGCCAGCCAAAGCGCAGTGGCTTGAAGCCATGATGCTCGAGCTGGCAGCCCATGAGGCGAACGGGTCGTTCGAACCAGCCACCTTGCCTCCAGATGCGACACCACTGGGCATGCGTTGGGTGTTCAAAATCAAATACGACGACTCGACCACAGAGGCTACGAGACGCGTCGCTCGCTACAAAGCGCGACTTGTGATCCAAGGACACACTCAAATTCAAGGCGTCGACTACGAGGAGAGCTACTCCCCGGTCATTGCCAAAGAAATCCTCCGAACGATGCTCACTCTCGGCGCGTCTCTCGACTACGAGATCGATGCAATGGATGTCATCACAGCCTTTCTCAACGGGGAAATCGACTGCGAGGTCTACGTCAAACATCCACCTGGATTTGACACCGCGAAGAATCGCCGCGATGTCTTTCGGGTCCTCCGCAGTGTTTATGGTCTCAAGCAAGCCCCTCGCTTGTGGTACCAGACACTAGCTACCTACTTGCGCCGGCAAGGGTACACCCAGCTTGTCAAAGACCGCTGTGTCTTCACCAAGCAGATAGACGGCCAAGCCGTTTACATCGGCGTCTACGTTGACGACCCAGTCATCATGGCTCCTTCACCGGACATGATGCGCACCATCAAACATGGTCTGTCATCGCGTGTTCGAATGCATGATCTTGGGGCTCTCACGTTTATTCTCGGATTCTACATTGTTCGAGATCGTTCTGCTCGAACTCTCACAATGCATCAATCCCAATATGCAACCTCGATTCTCAAGAGGTTCAGCATGGAGAATTCAAAACCAGCCCCCACTCCGATGGAGTACAACCTCAAGCTGTCTGAGTCGATGTGTCCTCAGAACGATGCTGAACGCCACTCCATGGTGGACAAGCCTTAGGTGGACAAGCCTTACCGATCGGTAGTCGGCAGCATCATGTATCTCATGATTAGCACTCGACCCGACCTCGCGTACGTCGCCCAACAACTGAGCCAGTTCCTCACGAACCCCGGCCCTGCCCACTGGCAGGCAGCCAAGCGCGCCCTCCGGTACATCAGAGGAACGATCAACTACGGTCTCGTCCTCGGCGGTGCGTACGATCACTCCGCTCCGCTCCATGCGTATGCGGACAGTGACCACGCTAACTGTGTTGATACCCGACGCTGCGTCGCGGGCTTCGTGACAATTTACCGGAACTCTGCGATCTCTTGGATCGCTAAGAGGCTACGGAGCATCGTCCTCTCGACAACCGAGGCAGAACTCATGATTCTGTGCACAGTTGCACAAGAATGCCTGTACATCAAGCAGGCAGTTGGTGAGATGGGACATCCCATCACCACATCGATTCCTCTTCACGAGGACAATCAGAGCACCATCCAGATCGTGAACAACTCTGGCCACCATGGGCGTACCAAACATATTGATGTACGCTACCATTTCATCAACGACCTTGTGGAACAACAGACGTTTAGTCTTGTTTACACCGATACGCGACATCAAGTCGCGGATATCTTTACCAAACCACTTGATGTGACAACGTTCTGCGCTTTGCGCAGTCAACTAAGGGTGAGGCAGCTGCCGCCCGACAGCACCCTCCGGCGCGAGCCAAGGAGCGCAGACTCCGGCCTCTCAGCCCATGACTGCGCCGACATGTAAGGGGGACGCCCTGGACCATGTTGGTTCGACATTGGGGGGTGACGGCATCCCGGTGGTTACTCAATCCATCCGGCCCTTCCTCGGCGCGTCGTTCAGAACGGGCCAATTGGTAGGGACCCGCTGAAAGGGATGTCCGACGAGTTTAGTCCCGGACAAAAGACGGTGTAACCAGTGGTGGTTACGCTCACTGAGCATAACCGCCAGCCTATTTCTGCACTCTGGGCACCTCATTCCGGTTGACAGTGCGTTGCGCTGTTGGGAGGCAGTCAGAATACCCTGTTCTAATAGAGAACACCCCATTGCCCTGTCAGTCAGGTAGCAGCGTCTGCTAGCTGTGTAGGAGGTTTTTGTGCCTTCTAGAGGCTTTTCCTCCGAGTAGAAGTCAGCGCAGACATTTGGTCATGGAACATCACTGGATGTCGTGGTCAATCATAGTTAGTTTTGATTGGCTGGTTCTTTCCAGTCAGAAGTAATTCACTTCCAGTTATTCCTTCTGCCTCCCACGTGTCTGTTCCTGCCTACTGCCCTTCCAAGTTTTACGTTATGTCAAGAAATCGACCCAGACTTAATCAACCAACACCACACCCACGTGAATTACGTCGAAGATTAACAGACACCATCAAACCGTATCGTTTAGATGGGTAGTATGATTGTAGAAACATTGAGGCAGTGTCATGCACAATCAAGAACAGGGCTTACGCCAGGTCACGATAGTTTATACACACAAATCGTGTGCGTGTGTTGTTGGCCGAGGATTGAGAGGTTCGTAATGTAGTAGCCTTGACTTTCATTCCAGGTGCTACCTCGAACTGAGCTTTGCATTATTGTGCGTGTACGTATACCTCCCTCCCACCTATCCACACACACTAGAATGTCAGCCAACAAGGACCCTTGGACTGTAGAATGCATGAAAATACCTATTTTCTAGCAATGTCATTGGCCCAATGAAACTAACGTTATCCGGATATGACTGGACGATTTGATGAGAGAGTGTTCTTATATCAAGGGAGATCCTTGTGGATTCCACCTGGGGTTGAGAACATACATCAGTTGCTGGACATTCAGGATGAGCAAAGGGCCTGATGAGAATGGCCTTGAAGGTGGCGACATTTGGGGTGAAATTGAGCCGGAGATCCTCGGGATGACAAACGACGAGCTTAAGCAACGCATTCGGCTGCTGGATAACGAGATCCGCATCATGCGCAGCGACATCACGCGGATCAACCACGAAAGCCAGACCCAACGCGAGCGCATCAAGGAAAACAACGAAAAGGTCAAGCTGAACAAGCAATTGCCGTACCTGGTGGGAAACGTAGTCGAGATCCTTGAGATGGAGAACGAAGACGACGAGCAAGACGGCGCGGCGGCGGATGCGGACGTTGGCCGAAAAGGCAAGAGCGCCGTGATCAAAACGTCGACCAGACAAACCATCTTCCTCAGCATTCCAGGGCTTGTGGACGCTGAGAAGTTGATCCCGAACGACCTCGTGGGCACGAACAAGGACAGCTACCTCATTCTGGAAAAGCTGCCGGCCGAGTACGACTCCCGCGTCAAGGCCATGGAGGTGGACGAGAAACCCACGGAAGACTACAACGACATTGGTGGGTTGGACAAGCAGATCCAGGAGCTGGTCGAAGCCGTGGTGCTCCCTATGACGCACATGGAGCGCTTCCTCGCCATCGGCATCCAGCCGCCGAAAGGAGTGCTGCTCTACGGTCCTCCCGGCACCGGCAAGACCCTCTTGGCTCGCGCGTGTGCCAAGCAGACGGATGCAATCTTCCTCAAACTGGCGGCGCCGCAGTTGGTGCAGATGTTCATTGGGGACGGTGCCAAGGTAAGACAGACGTTGACGATCGCTTGAGGTGTGTATTCTTGACATGGGCCGCGTAGCTTGTGCGCGACGCATTCGAGTTGGCCAAGGAGAAGTGTAAGGACAAGAGCAAGGGCGGCGCCATCATCTTTATCGACGAACTGGACGCCATCGGAACCAAGCGCTTCGGAGGCGAGCAGTCGGGGGACCGCGAAGTGCAGCGCACGATGCTGGAGCTGCTGAACCAACTGGACGGGTTCACGAGCAACACCAAGATCAAAGTGATTGCGGCCACCAACCGTCCCGACGTGCTCGACCCTGCACTGTTGCGGTCCGGTCGGCTGGATCGCAAGGTACGCTGCCACGTCATTCACTGGTCGTTTGTATGGTGATCGCTTTTGCTCAAGTGGTGCTGTAGATTGAACTGCCTCATCCGAACGAAGAGGCGCGGGCGCGGATCCTTCAAATTCACTCGCGTAAAATGAACGTCGACATGGCTGGTACAGATATATCTATGTATATATATATATATATATTGTGCATTTCACCCCGATTTGGACTTGAATATATCTCTGTATATATATATATATATATTGTGCATTTCACCAATTAGCATTCGAACCCATTTAAGCTTGTATAAACTATACTATACAACGATTCGTATATATATATATATATATATATAAGTGGTTTTGCCCCACTGGGGCAAATGAAACGTTTGGATTGGCAGAAAAAGTTCAACAAGACGTGATTTGATTGGCTTTGGCGGTTCTTGAATCCATTCTCTTAAAACATTCGATTCTGCTGAGGCCTCCAGGATTTCGAATCGATTCGACTATTTAAATATATATATATTGTTGCTGTGCAACTTGCTCAGTAATGCATGGTTGGGGTAGACGTCAACTTTGACGAGCTGGCGCGATGCACGGACGACTTCAACGGCGCGCAGCTCAAGGCGGTGTGCGTGGAAGCGGGCATGTTGGCGCTGCGCCGCGAAGCCAGTATCATCAAGGTATAAAGAAGAAATGCCAAATATAACATAATGTGATGCTGTTGTATATATAGCACGAAGACTTTATGGAAGGCATTGGGGTTGTGTCGGCCAAGAAGAAGGCGACGCTGCAGTACTATGCTTAACAGTAGAGAAAAGCCCCACAACCATCCGTGCTTCTACGTTGTTTGTTCGGATCTTGGCGGCGATTCGTCCGCCGCTTGCGTAGACAGCATGCTATCCATCATCGAGTGCAAATCTCGCACTTTACCAGTCAATACTTCCTGGACTCGCTTGATCCTGTCCAGCTGCAGCACCGCCTCGGCCCCGATACCCCCCGAGTGCATGCCGAACCCAGATAACCCCTACGCACGCACACATACATGCATTGAAATACCTATCGAAAAATCACATATCTGGTTATGGTACGCACCTCGTGGTCTGGCTCGATGGAGCTCTTCCAGTTGAGTCGATACGATGGGTTCTTGGGCTTGGAGTTCTTGCGGCCGACCACGCGCGTGTCGTCGTCGGTGCTGTCGCGCTGAGTAGACTGCGGCGTCCCCAAGTTGTTTTTCGCCTGTGCCCGCGCCTTGGAGTAATTGGCTAGCTTTTGCATCATCTTTGGAAAATGCACGAGCGCTACAGGAAGATAAAAATTATATATTTTGCACCATATGTTGCTTTTGAATATATATATATACCTTCCAAGAACCGAACCCGAGATAGCATGCGCAGCTCGCAGAAACACAACGTCCGCACCGTCGCCATGCGCTTGCAATCTTTGTTCAAGATGGCCATTTCGCCTACAAATGTATATAAATAAGGGTGTTTTGCCCATTTAATATTATAAAAATTTGGTTCAGGGTGGATCACAATTAATATTTCGAAATTTTGAAGCATTTTTGTATATTGTCATATCTATTTTTGACTGTCTGGATGATCAAAACAGATTTTGAAACAACGTCCACGATTCTCAGTTCTTGCCAATTTTCAGAAAAAAAGTCCCTTGAACTATTTTTCTTATTTTTCGGCGAAATACCCGAAATTTCTCCAAATTTTGGATCCAGACAAATAATTTTTCATTGTTTGCCGATTTTTAAGAAATTGCCAAGATATCGAAGGTTTTGGCGGCCTTTTTTTTACCTCCAGACTCACCCTAAATAGAATATATTTATTGATTCTCAAACAACTGCAAACTTCAAATAAAATAACATTCGTCAGATATCACACAATACATACTGTACATATAATACATATTTATTCTCAAACAAAACTGCAAAGTTCAAGTATAACGTTAATATATATATATATATATCCGTCAGATTCACAATCCACACAGAAGTTTCCATGTGTAGTTCAAGTGAAACATGTTCAAATCTAGCCAACACTTTGTGGAGTTACCAAAGTACTGGTTTTCCCCTAGGACGGTGAGTTGGATGCCGTCCTTGAGCACCTCGACGGCGCCGCGAAAGATGAAGAACATCTCGTGGCCGAGCTCGCCCTCCACGCACACGTCTTCGAACGGCGCAAAGCAGATCATGCGCATGCTCAGCGCCAGATCCATGATAAAGTTGGGGTCGCTGCCCTTGAAGAACGGAAACTTCCAAAGGAAATGATCGTTGATCGCCAGCGCAATCTTGGACCGAAGCATCGCCGACAACTCGTTGAGCAACTCCTGCTCTTGCAGCATGTCATTCTCTTTGGATTTGCGCGCATTCTGGAAAAACTCTCGGATTTCAATGCGAAGTTGCCGCGGCAAGTCCCGCGCCGCCATGTACTCGTTGATTTCGTCCTACAACAATTCGATCAATGTCGGAATATAGTTAGTTGGAAATATATATTATGATTTTGGTACACATTTCCCAAGTCTGCGGCAAACGATTTGGAAAACCGATTATAAATCTCGCCGCAAAGTTTCATTGGCTTTCCCGATGCCGCAGAATGCACGAAAAAGGAAAACGAAACAAATAATGTAGCCAATCCGCGACAAGCATTTTCAGAGTGACCAATAGGAGCGATTCGTGATCAATATGGCCGGCGCGATTCGATTGAACCGAGTCCAGAAATTCACAGTCAGATCAAGAATATCTCGGCGTATTACCATTTTCTCACGGAAGGCTGTTTCGTGCGCGGTTAAACTGGACACGAGTGCTACAATCTACGAATAGACAAGTAGTCAATAACAAATAAACCGACTTTTGTGTCCCCGGGAGTGTTAGTTGAGTAGTTACGTTGGTGATGCCATACGCAAAGATGCCTGCGCCAGCAAACATGGCAAAGATGGCAAACAGTCTTTCGTTGGTGCTGATGGCAGACACGTCGCCGTAGCCCACCGTGGCCCTACCCACGTCGATCATGCAGAGGGACTTCATTGGATGAGCTACTACTACTACTAATACTAACTACTAGCTCTCGTACAGCGTCATGATGGCCCAGTAGAGCGCCGCCACGTATTGGTCGGCAATCGTGGCGGAAAAGAGCGATTTTTCCTTGAGCCACGTGTTCACAGGGGGTTCCATCGACGTCGAGTCTTGATATGACACCCAAAAGAAAAAGCAGCTACATATATATATATGTATATATTTGTAAGATAGAACCTTTTGATAAGAACACATCAGAAGACGTACGCAAACCAGTGCGAAATGAACACGACTGTGAGGCAGTAGCGGAAGAGGCTGCTGATGGTCGACCGGATCAGCAGCGCATGTTGCAGTCGATTGAGGATTCGAATCATGCGGAACAGCCGCAGTAGCCGCACGAGCCGGAACAGCCGGAGGATCTTGCCCAGCTGCTCGTCTTGAGCCGCCAGCACTTGCGTAAATGGAAACGTCGACGAGAAGTCCACGACAAACCTACCTAAATATCAGCAAAATAGTAATAATATATATATAGTACCAAGTGCTAAAGTAGCGCTTGGCGATAGTCGCCATGTCAAAGTACACTTTGCCTTTCATGTCGACGCCAGTGAAAAAATTCGCCACCTCCATGGCAAATATTAATATATATATATATGTTCATTTGGGTACAATGTCCACGCCGAAAAAGGCATCGATGCAATAGTCCACCGTGACACTCCACGCGCTGTCGGCTGCGGTCTTTTCAAAGGACACTTGGTACTAGTTAATCACATCGGTAATTAGTTGATGGCGAGAGTAGTACACACACGTACAGGAATGACAAATGCATTGTAAAAGATCAGCACGATGCACGCGACGTCCCATCGCAATCGCACGCGGCCGTGGGGGTGCATGATGTACTGCTTCTCGAGCAGCCAGTGCTTGACTTCTTCTTTCACCGACTCCGAGTCTACGTGATTGTCAGGGGTTGATGGGGTTGTTTAGGTATTGCGTCTACGACCTCGTATCGTGTTGTCGCCTTTATTTTTGAGCGCTTTTTCCAAATGCGCGTGATTCATCATCTCCTCCTGTGGACTCATGCTCACTTGGACGGGGGTCGCCGTGGTTGAGATGGCAATCACGTCTCGGCCCATGTTGGGCGCTGTGTTGCGCAGCTCCTCTGTGATGTCGGCGCTCATGGCCGCCGCATCCGGCAGCATCACCACGGGCTTATTCATCATGTTCCGAGTGCTCTTGCCCATCTTGACGACTTGGATGGTGCTCATTCGTCGCTCGCGCGCTGTCGTGGGAAACGACCCGCTGCTACCACCGGCACTCACTCGCCGATCGCCATTCAAACCCCCACCGCTCCCCCCTCGACTTCCCTTGTCTCCACCAATGGGGGGAAGCATCCCACCGCCCCCCCCTCGACTGCCCTTGTCTCCACCAATAGGGGGAAGCACTGGATGCACCGCGTTCATGCTGTCGTGGGTGCGTTGCGAAACCGTTTGTGTTGCCCTGCATGCTAGCAGTTACAAATAAAATAGCCCACCGCGTAATAACGCAAATGTATACAGGCGATCATTTGTACCGTGTTCTGAAATCGCGTGCTGCCTTTCAGCACAGCTCGGCAATTCCGTTGCTACAGTAGGTACTGAATTACGAGCAACAACAGTTCATTGAATAAGCACACACACGTGCATGTAGCGACGCCTCGTTTTCGTGCCCGCGTGGCAGAAGTACCACACTATATATCGTCATGTATGTGATACTGTTGTCGTACTACTCTTCTTCATGGTGATTGATTGATCCTACGACGAATAGTGCGTTGCGCGTTTGACAAGGGACACCACGATCCCCCTACATTACAGTATACTTACTACATTTCGGTTCACTGCACCTGCTTCTGCATCCAACTAACTACCCGCATGTTCCGTCGAATATGATTTGATGTGATCGCACGTCCGCTCTTCGTCAACATGGCTTGACCAGACGCTTCTCGTATCGCTGCGTTGTGAACGTCCGTTGACGGCGGTTTCAAAATGGGAATGATGGTTGAAAATGTTGGTTTGAATGAGAAGTTATTAGATAGAGCATAACCCTTACCTCCGTAACCGATTTTACAACGAACGATTCAGCAAAAACGGTCAGAAAAGTTGAAACCCCTAGGTCTTTTCTGTTTTCTGCTTTCTTGAACCATTTTTTCTCACGGGCTGGTGAAGATTTGATTGCTCGATAGATAGGAGGGATATCGAATGAGCCCCCCCGGATAGATCTACTGCATATTCGCATTAGCTTGGCGCTTTCAGTTTACTGTCGTATCCGGATGCCGGGCTCTCTGTGTACATTAACTGTAAGTAGTGCAGCAGTGGTAGTACAAACTATTAATCGTAAATTTAGAATTAACTCTATGACCTGCAAGAATATTCAATACTGTACCCCTGCCTTCTTACTAGACGCTTAATATCTAGTATCCAAGACCCTCGTACGCCTTGTCTTCAAGTACATACATATATAGTGCATTTCACCCAAATTTGGACCTGCGAGTCATTTCACCAAATAGTATTTGAACCCATTGAAGCTTGTACAAACTGTAGTATACAACGATTAGTATATATATGTGGTTTTCCCAATGGGCCGAATCAAACGTTTGGATTGGCAGAAATTCGACAAGACGTGATTTCATTGGCTTAGGGGATCTATAATTATTATGACATTCGATTCTGCTGAGGGTTCCAGTTTCGAATCAATTTGACAATAGTACTACTACTATTCAATTCACAATCCATTCAATCCGTGGGTCCACCACTTGCATTAGTATTTTTATTCCGACTCGGGCTGGTGTCGGTCTTTGGCGGCGTTGGCTGGCATTTCAATCACGATTTTACCCGTGACGTGGCCTGCTTCGAGCAGTTCCATGGCCTCCAGCGCCTGTGCGAACGGAAATACCTTGTCGATCACAGGGCGTACCAGTCCATCTTGGCAGTACGTCGCCACCTCTCGCAGCATCCGTCCATCCGGTGACACCAGCACGTACGCGTACTCGACCGACCGCGCGCGGGCCTTGGCCTTCATGGAGTAGCTCAAGCAGCCCAGGACGATCCCCAGGCAGCACGATGGCCGGCCGTGCAGTTCGTCCTCCAAGTCTCCCATTGCTTCCTGATAAATAAATAAATAAATATATATGAATATTTACATTTATATATATATGAATATTTACATTTATATATATATGAATATTTACATTTATATATATATGAATATTTACATTTATATATATATATATGATAGATATTTACATTTATATATATATATATATGATAGATATCGAGTATTCACGGACCGGAGGAGGGGTATCTGCGATGGACGCGACGATGCCGCCGCTTTTGACGCACTCGACGCACTTTTTGGCCTAGAACACAATAATTATTTGATCTAGACATGTATATATATATATATATATATATATATATTTATAGATATATATAGATATATATAGATATATAGCATGACCAACCTCGCTAGTGCAATCCATGGCGCAGTCGTAGTCTGTTAATTCTTTCTCGAAGTGACTGTCCGAGTAGTCGACAATGATGTCAGCACCCAGCCTTGTCAATATATGGTCCTTTTGCTGGAGGGCCGTGGTAGCAATTTGACCTGCCTGTATAAATCACATAGTAATAAATAAATAAATACCCCAGTGAATCGTACCAAAGATAATTCTAGTATACCTTAAATACATTCTTCGCCAGTTGCAGCGCAAACGTGCCCACGCCGCCAGACCTAGTGAATATTTGAAATATATATTATATATTTCCAAGAATCATCGTACGTACGTACCCGCCAGTTAGAAGGAAGCTTTGACCTGGCTTCAAATTCAAGCGACGGAGCGTCTGCATCGCCACAAGCGCAGAGATCGGCACGGCGGCAGCTTGGATGAAGCTACATGATGCATCAGACACCACCAAGAGTCGGGTAATGGAGAGATGGATGACCTCAGATTCTTGGGCTTGAGGGCCGCGGCTCGCTCGGGCACGGCGGCAAACCTAAACATGGGGTCAAGTCGTGATTAATGCGATGACGGACAGACGTACTCGGCCAGGGTCCCGATTCTGTCGTGCGGAACACAAGCAAACACTTCGTCGCCCACGTGAAAGTTCTTGACGCTTGTCCCGCAAAGGACGACGACGCCAGCCATGTCGTATCCGACAATGTTGGGCCATTTCGATTCCAGTATGAGTTTGAACGCTCCTTCGCGACGCTTGTAGTCGATCTATGGACGCGTCAGAAACGAATATGACATGCGATACATCGTACTGGGTTGATGGATGCGGCGTGAACGCGGACAAGGATGTCGTCAGGGGCGACGAGAGTGGCACGAGGCAGCTGACCGATCTGAACCACAGAAGGTTTGCCGTACTTGGTATAATAGCAAGCCTGCATCATCGGGGGGGATGACTCGTCCTCGGATTCATCATCTGACCGATACGTGTGCCGCATCTCCACGCGGCCCTTCTCCATCGCCACTGCCGACGGGACGGCGGCGGATTGTTGCAAAGCCATCTTTGTTGTGGGTTATAAAAAGAAAACCTCAAAATGTCCCAATTTTATCCAATCAAACACCTTCAAACCCATCTGGGATTCGAAAAACCCCATCCTCACGTTTCATTGGCTGAAATTCAGACATATCCGAAGGAAACGCGTTGGAGGCGGCATCACTGCCTGTTGAATGTGTCGGCTCCCCGAAGTTATGGTGGTTCGACGACTGAGTTGGCTGGCTGGGGCCATGGACGAAGTGGTAGTTTGAGCCCTTGCGGTATTCCGGCGCTGGTAGTATGTTTCGCCGGTGGTGTTGGTTATCTCGACGGCTGGTGTCGCTCGTGGAATGCGATGAAGACTGTGTAGGCATGTTCATGCGGCCATCGCGCGACAAGTCGGCTATATTCCAAGCAGCTACGTGGGTTGGCGTGGTTCCATGCATCTGTGCATTCTCGCACAGAAACACTGTTCTCGCCAGCCAGCAAATCCAACCATTGGTTCACTCGCCTTTCACAAGTCAACTAATTCGATGCAATGAACGACTGCCCACCTTATGCGTTGACATCATTCTCACGCATTCTCAACACAGTAAAGCTAGAGAGTAAGCTCGTGCTAGTGCGCAATGAACCCGCCGCCCGCATGTCATTCGTGGGCCGTGTGACCCTTGGGCTTTTCGTGTGTATCTTTGGCATATTGGGTAGAAATATTGCATTTCACAGGTTCGATGGGCGGTGCGGAGTAAAGAATAAAGTGTCACAGGATTGCAATTTCATTCGCTGGAAGTTACAAAACCTCGGGCAATCCAACTTGCGTTGGGTGGGTTCAAGGGCAGCATTGGTGATCTTGTGCAGTGCGAGAACATGAGGCAGGCCAAGGAGCGCAGAGCGTACTCCCAGAGCCCTCCGCGAGGATCGCCCACGAGCGGGGAAGGCCGCATCTCCCTTCGCGTGGACCAGCCCGTAGAAGGATGCGAGGTGACCACACATGCGTTCTACCGATCCAGCGATGGCGACATCGACGACGACGACTTCCGGCTGAAATTCAGCTGGTCCAAGTCCCACTCAAAGCGGTGCTGTGCGAACAAGCAGTGCGCTCGGATAGGCAATGGCGAAGGCAACGTCGTTCTTCTCATGGCCACGGTGGATTGCGCCGTGTGCCTCCGGCAGGGCCTCTCCAGCGACAGCGCTCGCTTTTGCACGCTGGAATGTTTTCGAAGCGCGTGGAGCACACATCGTCAAATACATACCAACGGCACGACGAAACTGCGCATCCGCGGCGCCGACGACCTCGACCGACACAAGTCCGTGGTCCAAGAAGCGCCGGTGCGCCCCACCACTGAACGATGGAGTGTCCTTCAAGCCGCCAAGTAAGCACATATCTTGTTCATCATGTTCGTCGATCGCTGATCAAAGTCGTTGTAGGACGTACACACCGTCCACCGCAGACGTCGGCCACATCCTTCGAGTCGAATGCACGCCGCTGTTCCGCACGGGCGAAGAATGCGGCCCGCCCAAGTACATGGAGACCAACATCGTCCTCCCATGTATGTACATCCATCCTTATTCCTTGCCTCATGCGCGACTAGTTCCGCCGATGGCGCCGACGCGGCAGATGGTGCCAGCGATCGGCAAAGACGAGCGGCTGACGGCGGCGCGGCTGCGCATCCACGGCGGCTTTCGCATCTTGTCGTACAATGTCTTGGCAGAGATCTACGCCACGCGACAGATGTACCCGTACTGCCCGATGTGGGCACTGAACTGGTCGTTTCGGAAGCAGTTGCTCCAGCGCGAACTGCAACTGTACAACGCCGACATTTTGTGCTTGCAGGTAGGTATAATATATATGTACTCACACTATATTTGTTCTCGTCTAACACTATATTTGTTCTAATGTGGGTATATGGATTGATATAGGAAGTCCAAGCGGACCACTACAAGAACCACTTTCTGCCCATGATGACAGCATGGGGGTACGAAGGCATGTTTCAGAAGAAGACGCGGGAAAGCATGGGGCTGGAAGGCAAGGTGGACGGATGTGCCATGTTTTACCGATCGTCGCGGTAATATATATCAAAATGGTTTATATATATTATGATTCCAATATCTCTCGTTGTGTTTGTATTGTCGATTTGATACAAATTTGGGGAGGGGGTGCAATCGAATCGCGCCGACCAAACCGATCCACAATCGATCTGATTGGTTGAATTTCATTTAGAAGGTTTTGATTGGCTAATAAGTTTTAGCTCTTCTGAAGTAGCCAATCAAATCGATTTAAATTCCAACGAGAAACCACGCCACAACACGAAATTTCACTCGAAAGCACAATACAGGGGTGTTGTTTTATTACATCTATTATTTTAATATAATACGATTCGATTCCAATATCTCTCATTTTGTTTTGTATCATGGTGTGCTTCTATATATATTCTACAATCTCTTGTTGTATTTGTCCAGGGATGTGTTTTTATTATATTTATTATTTTAATACGATTCGATTCGAATATCTTTCATCTTGTTTGTCAAAATGGGTAGGTTTTGTATTATGTACTAGTAGTATGCAGTATTTACTGTATGCTTCGATTCTACTATCTCACGATTTGATTGTAGTACAATGGTGTATGCTTTTATCGATATATTACATATGAATCGATTCAACTAGTGCTCAGCTTGTTTGACAAACTTATATATATATATATATATATGATATGCTATGGTTAGATTCTACCTCAAAGAACAGTACGCGGTCGAATTCAACGAAGCCGCGACCGACTTTATTGCGTCCATGTGGTCCAACTTTGAACTCGCGTATCCGTCTGCTTCCAACCAAGAACGAGAGGTTCGCCCTATATCTATATATCTATATATATATAATATATATATATATATCCAACTCGAACAATTAGACGTTTCAAGCGAGCATGGCGCGGGTCCGGCAACGCCTCGTCCGTGATAACATTGCCCAGATCGTCATACTCGACGTGGTGGCAACCGAGCCGCGCAAGGCGGCGACGTGCATCAGCATCGCGAACGTGCATATATTTTCCAACCCAGAGTTCCCAGACGTCAAGCTGTGGCAGACGCACACGCTATTGGACCAGATGGACCACCTCTGCCACTCACGGCGGCTGCCGGTGATCGTGTGCGGCGACTTCAACAGCGAGCCATCCAGCGCCGTGTACAGCTTGTTAAGCCAGAATCACGTGCGCAGTGACCACCCTGACCTCAAGAACCTGGCAGAAGTGCTCCACTTGAGCAAGCTGACCCACCCCATGACGCTGCAGAGCGCGTACGCGGCCGTGTTTGGGAGCGAGCCGGCGTACACCAACTACACGGGCAGCTGGGTCGGCGTCGTGGATTACATTTGGTTCAGCGCCGACTCGCTCGTGGCGGCCGCGGGGCTCGAGGTGCATCCGCCGCATGTGCTCCGAGCCTACGCCCGGACGTGTCTGCCCAACTGCCAGTACATTAGCGACCACGTACCGATTTGCATTGACTTTAGTTTCAAGACACCCAATACGTACACTAGTACTGGGGGACGGTACTAATAAAACTACAGGGGGATGTAGTAGTAGGTAGTTAGTAGAAAGATATAACAATCACCAATGGTAATAATAACAACAATGCTATTATTATAATACAACGATATTCAACGACAGCACGTACACTAGTACAGGGGGATGTAGTAGTAGTAGTAGGTAGTTAGTAGTAGAAAGATATAGGGGGATGTAGTAGTAGTAGTAGTAGGTAGTTAGTAGGTAGTAGTAGAAAGAATATAACAATAATGACCAATGGTAATAACAATGGAAGTATTATGATGGATTATATACTTGAACGCTATTCTCATCATCTGCAACAACGACCCCGTCGGTCTGTCGATGGTGTCGCCGCCGTCGACCTAGTGCAATTCCCGGTCCATTGTTGGTTCGTTTTCGAGATCCGTTTAGTATAGGCGCGGCGTTGGACGGTGCGTTCGATGCTGTCGAGGCTGCTAGCACATGGCACATACACTGCATGTGGCCACACGTGGTGCACATACCGGCGGCGGCAGGGTCATCGCGCAAGTCGGAGCGATCCAACTGCATGGCCAGACTGCCAGCGTTGACAATCTTGCGACACTCGGCGACCACGGCGTCCGCCACGGCCACTACATGCAGGTTGCTGCTGCCTTTCAATGCTTCCATTTTGGTGGCGTGTGTATGGGCGTTGTGCTGTCGGACTCGCTCGTCTGACTCACGACGGCTGGCCATTCGTCCAGCATACGAGAGAGATGTCGACGGAGGGGGGGCTTTGGACCGAGCCAAGGCAGCGGCCTCCCGGAGGACGAGGTTCGATCGGTTCGTGCGGACTTTCCACCGCAGCCGTTGCCGTCGGACGCTTTGTTTGGCGTGGTCAAGGTACTGCGAGGACGCCCGGTGCAGCTCTAGGCGCCTGTAGTCTTCTATGAGACTGGTTTCCTGCAGCAAACTCTCGTCCACATCCCGCTCCAAGTCTTCGTATTCAGCGTCGAGCGTCGCAATCTCGGCGTCATATTCTCGAATCTAGTGCAATAATCCATCAGCTAAATCGACGACACGAACCGACCTGCTGCTTTTTGCTCTGGATTTCTTCGGCGCTGAGCAACATGGAGAAGTGAATGACGAGTTTTTCTGTTTCAAACGCGGTTTGCCAGCCTCGGGCAATATCTTGGCCAGTCATATTGGACAGTTCCTTGTCCAACACTGGCACACGCAGCTCCCAGTCCAACTAGAACGAATCAACCAATCAATTCATCCAGATTCAAACGCTGTCGCAGAGATTCGTTCTTGTATCTGTAGTACCCGCATTTGCTTGAGGTCGTGGATCTGTTGCAACGACTTCTTTCTGTGCTTGGTCATGTACGCAATGTCGCCCATAGTGTCGGCCATATCAAACTGCACCATTTCCAAGTTGTCCTATCGATCAAACCAACACCAGCAACTTTAAGAGCACTGGTAGTGTTTGTTATATTGTTGTGATTAAACTGGAGAAGGATATCTACATGGAATTCACAAGAATCGGCACAAGGATGTAGCCAATCCGAATTGCAGGAAACCCTCATCAACTTCAAATTAGTGTTTGACTTTAATTAGTGTGATACCAATCCTCCCACAACACCTCTTTGACATACAAACTTTAGTACAAACAGCCATCGATCGATGATAGGTTTGGTGCGATTCACTGTCAGCACACAAAAGTCCAACGTTAGTAAAAGGACAATGTGCTTTCGAGTGACATTTCATTGTGGTTTCTCGTTGGAATTGAAATCGATTTGATTGGCTACCTCAGATAAGCTCAAAATTATTAGCCAATCAAAACCCATTTCTCAATGAAATTCAACCAATCAGATCGATTGTGGATCGGTTTGGTCGGCGCGATTCGATTGTCCCCAAATTTGTATCAAATCGACAATATATGACTGGTCATTTCTCTTCTACACACCTTGAGCGCCGTGAATTTACGCGCGTACACCTCAATCGCCATGAGTTCCCGCATCGATTGAATGGTCTTGCGGTTGAAATAGCTCCGCCACGCAGACTGCACCACCACCGCCGCTTGGCCGTGGCGACCTCGTTGCTTAGCTCGTTCTGCCTCAACTCGGAGGCGGGCAAAGTAGCTTCGGACCAAGCACTGCACCGTCAACGCTGCGTGGCTCTTGATGCGGTCGATCGAGGCGCGCCATACGGTCCGCTCGCCGGCTTCTTTTTGTTTTTGCCGCCAAAAGTGCTAAGTACACACGAGTCAGTCGTGTGTGTCAGGTGGTCGTGGTGGTCGTCGTCGTACCTGCAGCACACTCGCGGCCTCGACTTGATCCCGAAACTCCTCGAGATGTTTCCGCACCACAAAGCCGCGGTACACCCGCTGGATGGTCCGGGCGGCAGGGACTACCACCGTCCGCACCCGAATCTTGCGTACCTCCCGCTTGTACACTTGTCGGGCAAGGTACCCGCGCCCCGCGGCCCCAATCCGCGACGCCATGCGGTTCTCGAACCGCACCTACACGCAGCAAACTCATCACGACCATAAAGCCATATCATATCACTTGACCTGGCACACAAATGCCCACCGACGCCGCGCCTTGTACTTGCGGAATGTGTCTTGGATAACCAGCGCCGCGACTAGTTGCTTGCGTCGTTGCTTGGCCACTAGACGACCCAAATACCCCCGAGCCACCCGCTCAATTTGTATCGCCGCGGGTCTTTGAATCTTGTCGACAAAGTGTTGATGTTGAAGGCGTTGGCACTGCTTTCGTCCGACGTGGCCTCGATACACTCGCTGGATCAACTTGACGGCGGGAACGACCACCGTGCGCTTGTATTTAGCATGTCGATACATCGCAGCTCTCTACCATAGTATGATGATCTACTTTACTTTTCACATGGATACATACATATATGCTAGTAGTCCAAGAAAGAACGGGAAGGATATGATGATTCTGATATACGAACGACCTTTGCTTTACTTATGTGTTTATATTCTAAAACTGGAGAAGCGACATGGAGAATGAATGTATCGACACAAACAGAAGAATTTAGCCAATCAGATGGCAGGAAACCACCCACATCAACGTCAAATTAGTGTGTGACTTGAATTAGTATGATACACAACCACAGAAGAATGAATCGGCAGAGGATTTAGCCAATCAGATGGCAGGAAACCACCCACATCAACGTCGAATTAGTGTGTGACGTCAATTAGTATGATACACAACCAAATGTATTACAGAAGAAAGAATCGACAGAAGGATTTAGCCAATCAGATGGCAGGAAACCACCTACATCAACGCCAAATTAGTGTGTGACTTCAATTAGTGTGATACACAACCAAATGTATTACAGAAGAAAGAATCGGCAGAAGAATTTAGCCAATCAGATGGCAGGAAACTACCCACATCAACGTCAAATTAGTGTTTGACTTGAATTCGTATGATACGAATCACACCCTTTTACAACCAAATCATTCAGTACTACAAAGAAGAATCGACAAAGAAGAATCGATAGATTTGGCGAAAATCAGCGCAAAAGTCATCCAAATTTTGGGTAAAAGTAAGGCCATACCTGTCGCCCCATGAGACCCCGCGCCACGCGTTGGATTTGAATCGCACTGGCGACATGGAAACGTATCCAGAAGACCCACTTGCGCGCCTGGAAGCCCCGAAACACCCGCTGCATGTGCACCGCGCCCGCGGTCTTGCGATTCCGCAGCGATTTCGTGCGTTCTCGAGACGTATATGACCGAAACACGGCTTGAATGTGTGTGGACGCAAGCGACATGACGACGAACAGCTCCTGGACAAACACCCGAGCCACGTACCCGCGGTACACTCTTTGGATGGTCAGCGCATGGCGATGAGAGGCCAAGAGACGGCGGAGCGTCCGTGCCTAATATTGAGCTTAGCAATATATGCATGTATCAGGTACGAGTGTCCAGACCACGCAGTGGATGCGATACACGCGCTGCAGCATCATGGCCGCCGTGGAGCACTCGTGTTTGCGCTTGATAAACTTTTGGAGCATGGTCGCTTCCGAGTTGTGCTCGAGGTGGCTATCCAGCCAGCACATTATGATGGTTCAACTCGATATAGTCGAAATTGGAGACTTATATCGAATGACCAGCATCACCACATCGCAGGCAGACAATCGATACATCGACCAATCCAAACCCGCAACACGAATCAAGTGGCCAATCAAATCCACCCATTCCACATCGAATGAGTGTGTGAAAATGACATTTGAGTGACACTGGACGATTTTTTTACGTACAAAAGTTAGTATGTACAACGATCGATCGATAGATTTCAAGATATCAAGCGCAAAAGTCAACCCAATTTGGGGTTAAAGGACCATAAATGTCCAATATATATATATATATATATCATGCGTACGAGGACAGAGCGTCAAATGTGGCGGATGCGCGCTGGGCGCGTTGATCGGCGGCGATCATGGCTTTGAGTTCGATGGGCAGGCCGTGGTAGAAATGGGGCAGTTTGGATGACGTCGGCGGTGGTTGGTGTTTGGTCACGACCAAGCGCGTCACGTCCTTGGCTGTCGTCTTGGCCGTCGCCGGTACCCCGAGTGCGCGGTCGAGGCCATGGGACAGCCCCATGCGCTCGGTGAGGGGCAAGCTGTCCACGGTGGTGTGCACGGGGCGAAACTGGTGCAAAGTCTTGAGCACGAGCACCACATCGCAGGCCAAGTGTCGCAGGTGCGGCAGCCGGCGCACGCACGCCCCGACGGTCCCGAACTTCTTCATGCTGGACGGCGGTTGGTGGTGGTGGACGGTCGTTTCGGGTTCCGTGGGGGGAGGGGGGGGATGCCCGGAAGTGTGTGGAGGAGGATGCGCCAACGCGAGAAGTACTTCCAGCACCATATGCAAGCGCTCGGCGTGTGGTTTCCGCTGGAACGCATCCGACACGACGGTGATCTGGAGGCGGCAGTTCCAGCACGGCGGCAACGGATCCGTGGGGTCATTGGTGACGGACACGGGGTTGGACTGATCGCGGACTTTCCACGCGGCGTCGCATGCCAAGTTGGCCGCGCGTTCCGTCTCAAACGTGCCAATCACCACGGGCTTCAAGTTGGGGAACACGTCGACTGTCGTGGGCGAGTCTGGAAAGAGGGAGCGGGTGCTAGTTTGCGCGCGGTCGACCACTGCTTTGCGCCATGGGATGTCGTACATACACACGAGCCACTTCTTCGACGCCACGGACGTCGTCTTGTCGAGTTTGACGCTCTTGAACCAGTACCGGGCCGACCCAAGGAGTCGTCGTTGTAAGAGCTGGCAACTGCAGCCCATTATCAGCTTCAGGATGCCGCATCGACTTGGTTTAAGACAGACGAAGATGATTCCATGAACTACCTGATATTTTCCACGCGCGTGAATGCCGGCTGCAACAACGACGCCGTCAGCGCTGCTTCGATGCGCTTGGCGTAGACGTCCATGGGGTCTTCGCGCGAAGTGTCCTTCGCTGACGGAGTAGTGTTGCTGGCATGGTTTTGGCTGACGGACCGCCTCTGTGTTCCCCTTCCTATGTACACCCTCCTCGTTCGTTCAACTCATGCTCACGTCCCTCTGTCCTTACGTGAACCAGGCTTCATCGTCGCCGCGGTCGTGCCATCGATGTATCGCGCGTTTCGCCGTTTCAGCCCTTTCCCGGCATCCGGATAATAGTTATTCGGAAAAGGCAACGGATCATCATTCTCATTTTTGAACCGCCGATTGTTATGCCAGCGTGCGTGCATGTGATCACGTCGCGGGCCACTTCGAAGCATCGACGTATACGTATAGTACGTGGCCACTTTATGGTTGGGTTCACAGCCAGGTGCAGTGTATCGCATGTAGTAGTACTCGAGGAATCCATGTTGAACGCAAGTGTGTTCACAGTTCATGGGGTGAGGAGCTGAAGCACAACACCACCAACCACAATCAATCAATGCAAGCAAGATCAGAGTACAGTCACATGGCACTACTTCAAACACGTGTAGCCTTATATATACATCTTGATTTCGTTTCAACTACAGCACTAGTGACTGACGGGGCAATAGCCGCCGCCGAATCTCATATTCACCAAAGCCTCAAACCATTTCGCCACTCACATATGTCGTTTTGTATTAGCATTCGCCATGATAGCGGAGTGGGTACTGCGGTTGCGTCGAGTAGTCTGTGGACGAGTCGGACGGGGTCGTGGGTTGGGGGTGCTGCTGCCTCCAGTACTGGTACATGTCGCCGACAGTATCCTCTTCTTGCGGGAAGAACGCCACGTCCGTGTAATGGTCCGAGTTTCGAGGCACGCTGTACTGGCGACTATTCGAATGAACATGATGATGGGATACATCGTCTCGCGGCAGTTCTTGGGGGTAATAGTATTCCGACGCCGACAGTCGCGGGTGCAGGACGAAGTCGACGTCTGCATGATGGTGGTACTGACGAGGGGACAATTCAAATATGGCTGGCGACTGGTGGTGGTAGGGGTGGCGGTTAAGTGCGTAGTCGACTCCGTCTTCACATGACAGACGCGCCACTCCTCCATGCTGGTGCGAGCTAAAGCTGAGCTTGGGTAGCGAATGCAGATGCGAGTCGTGCCGAACATGATGATTGGGGCGGTAGCTGCTCACGGACCTTGGCAACGAGCTAGTGGCAAACGTCGCACGATGTAGTTCCATTTCGAGTCGGCGCATCCGCCTTCGTGTGATGCAGCACCACAGGACAATCCCCAGCACGAGAAGAGCCGCGCCGACACCGACGCCGACATACATCGCAGTGTGGGAGGCGGCGGACGATTCTGCTTGAACTTGGCCTGTGATGGTGATGGTTGTAAAGAGCGCGATGTCTAGCCGGTTGGACGTGATCACGGCGGTTGGCAGGGTCGTGGTGGCAAAGACGATGTACGTCCCAGGCGTCGATGGCAACTCCACGACGCTGGAAAACGAAGCCGACTTTTGCTGGAACGACTGGGCAAAGATGGGCGACGACAGGGGCTTGGCGGCGCCGCGGAAGGGCCGGCAATTCTCCTCCGCGTCGGCCTGGCAGTAGAACAGTTGGGACGTCGTGACGTTCTGTGTGATGGGATTGAGAGCAAACGCAGCCCAAGATGAAGACGCCGACGGGTCCAGCATCAGTAGTGCCCATGAGATCGTTGGTTTGGCGCCGGTAGCGTACGTTCGATTCACGTTCAGGGACACCCACACAGGACACGTGTAGCCGTTCCCTGTGCCCAGGACCCCGAAGGACGCCACATCCACCTGCGCGGCTGTCGTGGACGCATTGGATGCCCAGCAGTATGTCGTCGCGCCGTCCGCTAAGACACCACCGCCGACGACTGTCATCGAGTGTCGGTAATGGACGGGATGTTCCCTCTACTTCTGCTTCGGATGCAAATCAGTTAATCGAAATGTACCGTATTTGACATCTTGACCACGAATAGTACAGTACCGATTATATCGTGCACGATATAAAACATTCGGATAAATTCGAAACGATTGCAGCTGGTCCACTGATTCCGCATATGTAAGAACTAGCAATGCATACAAGTTTTAGTAAAGATGATACAAAACAGCATATATATTCCAATTGATAGAACTATGACGATATAAATCTGCGAAAATTGTATGCATTTTAGGACGATGTACTGCTCAATCGACATGCGACATTTTGAGTACCAACTAACGTTACAGTACCGTCCAGTACCATTGGTACAGCAGAGTGTAGAGATGCCACTACTGTACAGTACTGTATTTCTCCTGCTCTCACCAGACCTGCATTTATCCTTGTGGTTGAGCTGTGAAGTGTGACGACTATTACTGGAGTCCTTGTAATCCAAGGAATAATGCATAGAAACGACGTCGTCGTCGAATCGTATAGCGCAGCACAAAAACGAACAACTGCAAACCGTTAAAATAATCACAAGGAGAAAACACATTGTACCAGATGGAAGGTGGTCGAGGTATCGCTAAGGAGAAAACACATCCGGTCAAACAACCACTCTGGAAAACACCGTCATTCTCTGTTTGATGCGCGGTTTTGATTGGCCAGGGGATCATTTGAAGTTTGTATTGCATCATTATCCGAATAGTAGCTAAGTAACCGGATTGTTGTACCTTCGACAATGGAGCATGTCCTGCCGGTGACATCGCCGATCCCAAGTCCTCGACGAAGGGCGTACGTGAACAACCCCGTGGCGGCCTCTGATGTGTGGGGATTGACCAAGGACATGAACTGGCCGGCAAGTCGCGGCACTGTCACAGCTCTCCTCCCTGACCTAGTCGCGATGAACTTGGAGTTGTCGGCGTGCGCAGTCACACCTGGACACATTGCGCTCACGTTTCGTTACTCGGACACAGTGTCCAACTACTCCCTCGTGGTTGTGTTGGATGCGATCCCTGAGCAAAAGTTTGACCAGGTGTTCCAGATCGATCTGATCAAGGCGCTGTGCAGTCCGCCGTCGTCCGAGCTCCGATCCAACCACGAAACCTTTCGCTCCGCCAACACGGACATGCTCATCAGTCGCCATGAGAGCCCTGTCACCCACGTCGCGTTCCTTCGCTCACGTGTCGGTCATAACGTCAATCAACCGCAGAAAGTCCATCCCCTGCGTTGCGTCATCACCCGGGAAGACGGTGGCGCATATGTGTGGGAATGGGGTCACGACAAGTTTGACTGGACATACTTGAACAGCTTCAACGTATCCAACGAACCCGACGGCAGCGGCGCACCCTCCCCCCGCATAACCACCATGGACAGCTTCGCCGCCAGCGCTGCGTGCCATGGGCTGGCCTTCCATGACAAAGGGTCGTTGGCGGCATCTTCTTCCAAAGGCGGTGCGGTGGTCGCCCGCCTGGTGAGCTTTGAGACGACGCCGACGCTGGCGAAACATCCGACCCACATCATCGTGGGCTCGGTCGTGCCAATGCTACTTCCCCCTCCATCCTCGGTGCGGTGGATGCAAGGATCGCATGTTGGTCTGTGGATGGTCACGAATGACAACCACATTTACTTGCGCAGCTCGACGTCTCCCATGACTTTGCACACTGCATGGGGCGTATCTCAAAACCCCGCGGATAAAGTCGAAGAAGGTGCTGTGAACTCTGTCACAGAGACACCACCACCTGAGCTCCTTTTTCGATGCATTCACTCGACCACGGGGGCGCTAGTGACTCTACATCCACACACTGGACAAGTGTGGACTTGCCAAGCGCGCGACGGCGGGCTGGTTATCACGCCGTGCGCCTACCGCCTCGCCCTTCCCCAAGACCCGACCGATCACATCCGCCACCTTGCCAGCCACCGCCAGTTTCTGTTTGTATTGACCACCCATGCTTGCATTGTGTATGACGTGCATTCAGGTACAGAGGCGGCGAGAGTCGCGGCCCCCGACGCGGCCGCGTCCTTCTGGACGTCCGGGCCTGGGGGGGCGATGGGTCTCTGGAGCTGGAACGGGCTGTGGCGGCTCACCGTTCCCAGCGCCAAGCAGTACGCGCACTCTGTCGCATGTGACGATGTCACACAGTCTCCCGCCGCAGCGCTGCGCCACCTGCAGGACTTTGGGCCGAATCTTCAGTTTGACCAGGCGGCGATGGCACTTCAAGTGCTGCGGCACCCCCCGACAGCCTCGAAAGCCGCGCACACCGCCGCCAAGCTCGTGTTTGAAGCCGCCGCCGAGAGCCCCGCGTGGCTGCTGGCACTCGTGGCCGACCACGCCATCCCGTCGGCGCTAGAGGCCGACCTCTACAACCTTGTCAACCAACTATCCGTCGCAACAACATCCACCTCCTCTTCCCACCACCTTCGAACGACGCCCCTCAACTTGGAATCAATCGATCACCTTCGGGCGTGGCTCGATGTGCGACAGCGTCGGGCCGCGATCATCCACGACCTGTCGTACTTGACCCCTTCAACGACGACCGCCGCTGTCACATATCCGTCGTCGCTTGCCGCGTCCCAAGAAATCCTGCGCATGTCCGCGCTGCACTTGGCGTCTCTTGTGGCCGCGCTACCCCACGGCCGCAATCTGCTGACTCAACTGGAGAGCGTGCTGCTATTAAATCAACACGACCGGCCCAGTCACGTCCTGTTTCACGACGAGCGTGTGACCGCCGGCGAGAGCCTCCGCCACCCCGCGTACTTTGAATCAGTCGCGCGGCTCACGTTCCAGCACCGTCCCGAGGCGTTTGGCGCGCTCGTCCGCTCGATCGCGTCCGCCTGCCCTCGCGTGTTGACCCTCCGCGGCGTCGTCCGCCTCGTTCGATCACATGCCGATCGGGCCCTCGCCGCCGTCCTCCCCTTGCGCCTCCATCTGCTTGTCCAACCCGCCAGCGTCGACGCCGCCGTGCTAGCCTACACGGACGCCCTCGTCGCATCCCGCGCATACATGGAGGCACTGCAGATGCTTCTGCGCTTCCAGCTGTACGCCCGTGCCAAGCTCATGTTCGCCGAGCTGCCGCCGGCCGTGCAACCGACATGGTTCTGGCACCTCATCGAGCATGTCGTCTGCCACCTCGATGTGTTGCCCATGGACGAACTGGCGGCGGTCGTTGCTTTGAAACCTACCCATATCCCCAATGCAAGTGTACTGGCGGCACTGCATCGCGCGATGCCACCCAAGAAAGTATCGGTTCAGATGCTACGACCTGTGCTGCAGACACTTGTGGCTTGAGAAAACTGCATATTGGTTCATTTCCATGGCTACATGTGATTTCGACTGTAGCCATTCCCTCACAAGCATACAGCAGTGTAATTATGACACATATGTACACCGACATACATGTATGTGTATTTGGGTGCCTACTTTCGAGCCAAGTTGAGTACACTAAAGCGAACTGCTGGTGCTACCGAAGAACCCAGTTCATCGCTTTGGAAACGTTATGGCTTTTTTAGCTGGGGTAGGCTAAAAATGGTCGACAGAATCGACCGCTTGGGCGTGGCGTCGGCAGCGACGGATGGCGGCGGCGGCGGCTGGCGCGCTGGTTTCGGCATCTGGCTGGAGAGGGGGGGGGTGGTGCTGTTGTCCTTGGCCAGAATTTGCTGCCTCATCTTTTGGGCCATGCGATCAAACAGACTCAGCCCCGCTGCTTCGTCGTCGGATGAGTCGTCTGCCGGCTCCCAGTGCTGTTTCGCCGGCTTAGTCGGCTGGACAACCAACGGCGCCATGGCAGCATCGTCCTCACTGCTGTCAAGCGGCGGTTGGTCCGTGGTTGGCTTTTTACTTGGCTTTTTGGTGGATTTCTTCTTGATAGGCAACTGGTCCTTCTTGAGTACTTTTGCGTCTGCTTTGTGCTGCTTGGCTGCAGCTTTCTGATCTGCCTTTAGCTTGCGAGCCGCATCCTTCTTTCGCTGCAGTTCCTGGGCCGCCAGTTGCTTCATCATGCCAGCCTTCTTCTTCTTCTTCTTCTGTGGATCAGCATCCGACATGCCATCAACATCGTCCTTTGCTGGTGGTTCCACATGTTCAAGCCTGGCAACTCCGTTTTTCACTTGCATATCATCTTTAGATGAACCTGCTGCTGCAATGTTTTGCTTTTTCTGCTTTTTGACGACTGAAATTGGTCGCTCGAGCGGTGCCGCCTCGTCGTCGGTCGCCACTTGCAGCTTTTTCCGCTTCTTGGCAGGTTTCGACTGCGTAGTCGAGATGGATGTGTCAGGGGTGGTCGTGGTGGCTTGGTCCGCTGCTTTCGACGGTGCCGCTTTCCGCTGCACTTCTGCCCTTTTCTCATCCGCCTTGCGCTTCATACGTTCGTCTTCTGCGGCTTGCTGTGTTGCAGCGACTTCCCTCTCGACTTGAGCAGCTGCTTTTTCAAGTTGCCGCTGTCGCCGGTCGTCGGCTTCCACGCGGCGAAGGGCGGCGTCGTCGTGCTGTTGTTTCGCAGCCAGTTCTTTAGCAACTCGCAGCTTTTCCTGCTGCTTTTGACGTTTCTTCGCAGCTTCGGCTTCCTCCATTTTGTGCTTCTCCTCGGCCATCTGTTGCACTTCCTTGTCCCGCGCCTCCTGCCTGGCCAGGCGAGCCACCTCGGCTGCATGCTCCCGTTCAGAGCGAAGACGTTCACGCTCGTCTCTCTCCAGTTTCCGCTGTTCAACTAAAGTGCGGTCCAACGACTCGGCCAGCGCTATCGCCGCACGCCCCACCACTCGTCGACGGTGACGCCGCCGATGCTCGTCCAGTGAATGCTGCAGCTCAATGCACTTGAAGTCCAAGGCCACCCTTTCCATGTGGCATTCCAACTCCTGCCTCTACATAGGTGGTGTCAGCATGCACGGGGTGCGTCTTTGCATGCGTATATGTACCTCAATGGCAGCTACATCCGCCGCCAAAGTCTGCGTGCCCATGCTGGCCTCGTGGTTGTTCTGTAAGGAATATCCGGATAATGTGAACATCCGGATAAAATGAACTCGGAAGACGAATCGTGTTTATCTCTCATCCAAAGTGGAGCTGAATCTACGTCGAGGTGGCGGCGAGGAGGTTGAGCACGTTGACGTCTTCGACGAAGAAGTCGGGTCTCTGGAACTCGTCGGCGATCGCGGCTTTCTCTTCGTACGATGTGCATCCGGTCATGACGAGCAGTGTATAGAGACCCCCACGGCGACCAAACTCAATGTCCGTAGACAAGCGATCGCCGACCTAAGCGTAGAGGCCATGTTGGCGTCCAACGTATGCGATCAATCATCTCTACCATGCAGGTGCGCGATGGGTCCAGGGAATGCGTGGACAGGATCGTCTGGAGAAGCGCTTGGTTGGGCTTGCCGATGATCGCGTCCGGCTCGCGACCCACGGCCGTCTGCAACGCCGCCACACACGCGCCACCGCCAGGCAGAATCGCACCATCCGTGGGGTACGTCGGGTCACTAAACCCAGGGAAGGTGTCAGCAACATATATATATATATCGATACGACGAAAACGTACTTGTTGGTCGCGTAGAACTTGCAGCCAGGGTTTTGCAGAATACACGTGGCAGCGTACGACAGCTTGTAATACGAAATGCCTCTACGCACCAACATATGAACCTGCTGCCAAATGGCCACGAATGTCCAATGGCCTCAATAGATTTCCGACCGATCGAGCCCAATCACCACGGCGCCGACGCTCGGGTCGACCTGGAATGGATGCGGCAACGTCGTCTTTCCGTTGTCTTGCAAGCCAAAGTTCTCAAAGCCTTGCGCCGACACTTCCGTCGCCAGCCCCGCCTACACGAAACCACCGTGTCGTGCATGTATTTGAAGAAACAAAATGGATCTTTACGTACTTCGCCAACCACGTACACTTTTCCTTGTACGTTGGTCTTCTTGAGGTAGGCGGCACACGCCGATGCAGATCTTCAATGCATGAGCGAGGGGTAATGAGGGAAGAAGGATATGGCGGTGTGGACGTACGTGACGATGTCGTCGACAACGGCAGGAATGCCTTGACCCGCTACAGACACACAGTATGAGAAGGACGAGAGGTGGAGAAAGAGCTGGGTTACCGAGCTTGGTGACGTAAGTGTCGCGGGACTTGGTCGAGTTGTTGGTCTATACGTCGCTGTGTTGGACATGAAAGGCGGATAAGCATACGTACCACAAAGATTACTTTCTTCCCTCGCGCACGGAGGAGCGCAATGGCTTCCTTGGCACCGACAATGGCGGCGTCACCTCGCCACAACACTGTCGACAGACAAACACTCAGATTCGATATCGAGTCAACGCGCACCTCCATCGCAGTCGAAGAGAAACGCGTCGAGCTGGTTAAGCCACGCATCAAAACTGGTCGAGTTCAGGTGGGGAATTGCGCGGGTGCTGGTCATGATACTGTGTCCACGGCGTCGAAAGGCTGGCAGGAGGTGCTTCTTGACGATGCTGCAAAACATCAAACCCCATAGCCTGAAGCCACGACGATATATCACGACCAAGTATAGCTGGATATACTGCTGAATATTTAGGCATAGTACTTCGAAGTATTTTTTAATCCTGATTTATCATTTTGCTATGACTCTACTCAAATACTCTAAGGTTTGACTCAAATACACTTGTATATTTTATATGATGTCGTCCGCCCTTGTCAGCTTACCTGAAAACACCAATCACATTGCAAGTACATCCGGATGCGACCTTTTGTTCCGGTTGACCTGGAACCATTGAAGCAAGACTACCACCATGCTGCCAACGCTGCAAGTTCGCGAGGATGCTGTGCGAGGCCGCGGACTGTTTGCCACAAGTCCCATCGAGGCAGACACAGTCGTGCTTCGTGATGAACCTATCGCCGTGGCTTCCATGGACGCGCCGAGAATGACGTGTGAGGTATGCAAACGGTTTGTCGGGTCGATCCAGCTCCACCTGCATGTATTAGCCGAACACGTCAAGCCGGCGGTCGAGGAGACCGATCCAGCGAAGCCGTCGTCTGCCATCACACTGCTTCCAACCATGGAGGACGAGCCTTCCTTACCGAACCTCCCATCTCCAGTTGTGCATGCCTACGTCACGCAGTACCCTACTGCCGCCACACCTTCCATCGTGTGCTCACAGACCTGCAGCGACGTCGTACATGCCCAAGCTAAGCACATCTTCGGACCTTCGTTGGTCGAATCCATCGCGGAAGCGGCGTCGCCATGGGTCGACTCGGACCACATGATCCTAGTGGCTGCACTCATGGCCACCGTACTCCATCGCATCTCCCGCCAATCCAAACTAGATTGGGACGATGCTGTTCGCGACATCCTCCACTTGTGTGTGGCTCCTCCAACCACGTCCAAGACCTTCCAGCATGGAAATCTAAAGCAAAGCGCGTTCCGCGCCGTCCTCGCGGCGTTTGAACCCACGACGCCCACTCGATCCCACGACTACTTTAAAGCGCACATGACACTGGACATGTGCCAGCACTTCGTGGCCATCGTCCAAGCCAACGCCGTGGGCGTCCAAGTGCCATCTCCGCTTTCTCGGTACTTCGCCTCTTGTGAAGACAATCCAGCGACCAAACAGACACTCGTGATGCACGCGTCGACATTGGTGGAAGCCGCACTTCAAGTGCTTTGTGAAGATGATCAAGATCATAGCGATGACGACGAAGAACAAGGTAGCAGTGGTGACGAAAGTGCAGGTGACGAAACGACAGACCAGGTCGATGGCTCGGAGGAAGACGGTGAAACGATTCAGTTCGAGTGGTGTCGAGGGGATGTTGCAACTTCGACCAACGGGCCGCTAAGGTTTTCATCCAGCGCCCTGCCCGACCTCGGTGGTCTGGCGCTGTTTCCCCGCTTTTCCATGCTCAACCACTCGTGCGACCCGTCAGGTGCCCTCGCGTACCTTGGAGACTCTCCGCAGATCTCGGTCTTCGCCCTAAAAGCGTTGGCGCCAGGAGATGAGGTCACGATAGCCTACATCGATACCAATATGTCCTTTGAATCACGGCAAGCCGAGCTCCAAGCTCGATATGGGTTTACATGCACATGCAGTCGATGTGCTCTCGACAACATGCACAGGACCAATAAAAAAAATGCCAAGACATCCAAGCCAAAACGACAGCGAGTAGCCTAGCTTGGGCAATACTTTATACTACACCATTTTGCAGTTAAGTTGGACGAATGCCCGATACATTTGGCCGAGTCCAGATATATTTGGTCGTGTCCCCGATATAATTAGACATGCGTCCGCTTAATTTGGCACACGGAGGTCGTGTGCCCGATATAATTAGCCGTGTGCCCAAGTAATTGGCCATCTGCCCGATGAATTGTGTCGTGTGTTCGAGGCTAGCGCGTATCAATTCAAATGGTTAGCATCGACCCCTATATAGCCAATTTCAAGCAGTAGTGCTTTGCTTTATCCCGTTGGCGAACGCTACGGATTTCCAGTCCTCGTCGTTTCAGAACGCTGCGACGACTTTTGCTTCCGGAGAAAGGTATGCGTTTGTAGGGGTCTCGTGACTACAGAGGGGGTTATCTAGTACTTCAATTGACATCATTACTGGTGTTCGCGGGGGTGCAGCTTCGTCCATGCTGTGCGTTCCTTGACGATTTGAATAATGAGCATTCAACATGTTTGAGGAAAGCGCGTCGCGTTACGAACTTCAACTATACTTTATTCAAGTATAAATTTCGAATTCTTGCCTTTGCGCGTGTCCTCCGACTTTCAGCCCCATGATGATTCCACCAAAACTGATTTACACTGTTACACTCAATTAATTATTTGAGTTATTCCAATTTCATCGGGCACACGACACAATTCATCAGGCAGATGGTCAATTACTTGGGCAGATGGCTAATTATATCGGGCACTCCGCCGAATATATCGGGCACACGACCTCGGTGTGCCAAATTAAACGGGCGCATGGCTAATTATATCGGGCACACCACCAAACATATCGCGCGCACGGCCAAATATATCGGGCATTCGTCCAACTTAACTGCAAAATAGTGTAGTACTAGGTTCATAAGTTACAATTCTATTCAATAAATACGTCGGTCGCTATACTTGTCTACGTGAGCCCGAGGTCGACGAGCGAAATCGGATCGTCCTCTATGAGTTGGGCCACTAGCTGCCTCAACTCCTCGTCGTCGGCGTCCCCCGTCAGCTCTGTGAAGCCCCCCCCGCGACTGCTTAGGTCCCCCACCAGTGGCAGCAACACAGACTGCAGACGTTGCCGGGCCTGCCGCTGCGCCCGGGGGTTGTTGATAAGCATAAGTCTGTACACGTCCAAGAGGATGCCGACAACTTCAGTCCCCCCGTCCTCTTCCCCTTTTTCATCTTCGATGCAGTCAGTTTGTTCTTCCCAAGCGGCAGCTGCCTCGAGCTCTCCTTCTTCTTCGCCTTCCCATGTTGTCGTCGTTTCCAAAACATCACTCGTCGTCAAGCCTTTGTCTTCGTCGTCGCTGTTGTTGCTGCCCCCAACTTCCCCGTCGCTGTCGCTCACTTCGTTGGTTTTTATTCGACGCCTCGACTGGGGTTGTTGCGTTGATGGTCCGTCGTCGCGTGGGGTCATCCACTTGGTCGCTAGCACTTGGGCTAAGTCTCGCTGGATGGCGCCAGGCAACAAGTCTACGCAGTCCACAAACGTCCCAGTGGTCTGGCATCGGTAAACCACAAGGTCGTTCCATTGCTGGGCCAATGACGTCAGATCCAACGGCTCGTCTGTTGAGGGAGGATTCCAGTGGGTGGTTGAAAGCGGCTCGCTAGATGGAGCCAGCACCGGAAGAACTTTGTCCGTTGTGGCTGTGCGTTGTGAAGAGTGATCGGACGGGGGGGTCATAGAATGGACAGCTGGAGGCGACTGAATGGGTATCCTGTCGACGTGGAGCCTGTGATCTCGCCAGTCTGCGTGCGGGTCGTGGGTGTCGTAGATGGCATGCAGCAAGGTGTGCACGACTGCGTTGGCCATTCCTGGTGTCAACGGAAGCATCTTGAACATCATCTACGGACCGTGTTAGACAAACTCGAGACGTGTGTGATTCCTACCTCGGAGACGAGGTCCATGGCAATGGCCGTTCTCGTCTTGGTCGACAGCTCGGAAGCCGTGGGGTCCACAAATCGTTCGTACAGCGACTCGACTTGATTGTCACTGCATCACAACACAACCGCTGAGTCAATCGCCGTTCCCAACCAACAAAAACGAGGAATCCGCACACACACACACTTCGCTTCAATATCATCTAAGATCGACAAGCACAGCAATAACGGTGTACTGTACTACCTCGACACTTGGGTTCCGTCATCATCGTCGCTGTGGCTGTCGGTGAGCACCGCCGCCCATTTGTGCAGCGTGGACTGGACAAAGTCATACCCATCTGGCAACGAACCGAGGACAGGTCCAGCTACAAATGGCGTTCCTGTCGCTCTCTCGTCGCCGTCACCCCCTCGTATGGCTTCGTTCAGAATCACAGACGAGGCCGTCGGCACGGGAGCAACTTTGCTAGGGTGTCGCTTGGCGATGGATGCTTCGTGTTGGTGCTGGATGTTGTGTGGTTGAGGCTGGCGGTGGTGGTGCTGCTGCTGCCGTTTGCGGTCCTGGGGCCGCCTTGCAGAAGTCCCGCCGTGGAGTATGGCGTTCTCCACCCGCACATCGGACGTTGCCGCCTCCATGCTCAGACGCTTCGGAGGTTCTAGCGGAGTATAATTCGTAACGGTGAAACCTCCCACAAAAGGTGACATGGCGGTTACGTGATGCGGGGGACAGACGGTGACATACTACTTTCATGCCCCACCCTCCTGGAAAACTTCATCATCCCGATCGCTGTGAGAGGGAACATCAATCAATCCACTAATATGATGGGCAGCTCGAAGCGGTACTTCTGCAACGAATCATGTTGTTGGTTGCTAGCTAAACACTACATTTGTAGCCTCATCAGCAGAGGCGGGTCGACGCTGTCTGCAGACCAGCGGGTAATACTACGCTTACCCTTGTGGGTTGGTGATCATCTGCTAGCGACCCCTGGAGCTTTATCCTTACCCCTTGTGCGATATGGCTGGAATTATGATCACGGTTCTGTATCTCTCATCGTAGCAAGAAGAGTTCATTCGCCTCGAACTTGCTCGAAAACGCAACACCAAAACGGCGTCCACCGAAGCCAAGCTTACGTCGCGCGGGCTCCGGCGGTCTGGCCGCAAGTCGACGCAGCAGCGGCACCACGAGTTCCTGCTCGCGCCTGCGAACCGCCCGCGAATTGAAGCTATCGTCGCGCGCGTTTCGGGGGTTCTGGCGGCCGTGCCGTACTCAACCGACTTTAGCCAAGACGACAAGGAGTACGTGTCCCACCGATTCAAGCGTTGTGTGAACGATGGTGGTGTATTAGGTTTGTGCTCAATTGGGTGGATGAAGTGGACATGATCTTGACGGCGTTCATGCCCTGTGAGGACCCCCGCCGGGACCCCCTCGGTCGGATGGTGGACAAGCTGTCGTGGGTGCAGCACTCGTACACGTGTTTGGCCGAGGCGGGGGTCGACGCCAAGGCGCTGGTGGCGGCGTGGGAGCGGGACGGCGTGTTCGACTCGGACGGGAGTGACGACGACGATGGCGACGACCAAGGGGGTAATCACTTGACGGTGCAAATCTCGTTTGACGACATGGAAGCCGACTCGGAGTTTGCCCGAAAGGTAAGGAACACTTAAGACAATAGCCCAACACGTCGTGGTATCTGATACGATGCTGATTCGATGCTAGTATGATATCTGATTCTACGCTTGTTGGTAGGAACGGCTGGTGCGACGGAAGGCGGCTGCTCGCATCATCCGCCGCAACGTGCACAACGGGTCGGCTACAAGTTACTGGAGTCAGCACGTGGAGGAATTTCGGTTGTTTGGTAACACGTTTTACAAGAACATTGACACGCCACTGGTCAAGGCGCAGACGAGTCGACTGCTCACGGACGAGGCCAAGGCGGCAGCAGCAGACGACAAACTCAACGAGGTACACCGCCATAGCAACTTTGCGAGCCACTAGTGCAACTTGCGTTTAAATAGGGGTTGGCAGGTCGAGAAACGCGACTCAAGGAAGTGATGCACCTCGCCCAGCACGTGTCTACGTTCAAAGTCGACGACGCCATTCGGAACGTGGGAATCGCCATTCAAAAACGACGGCTGCTCGAGAATCGGTGTGCCGTCAAGCTCCAGCTCAAGTGGCGTGCGTACAGAGGGGGCAAAGTCAAGATGATGCTGCTCTTGGAAGAACTAAAGCGCCGGAAAAGGAAAGCCGCGGCCAAGGGGCTACGAAAGCAGCCCAGCACACACAATGAGATAGCACCTCCTCTTCCCAGGCTCAAGACACCCGAACCCCAACGAGTTTCAAAGGAGGCCGTGGTGCCACCACAGCTCAAACCGCAGACTCCCCCGACGTCTTCGCCAGTAGTCACACCACAAACCCCGCCAGCTACCATCAAGCCCAAGACCCCAGACAAATCCCCGCGAGCGTCCGGTCGAATGCGGCCATCACGGTCCGTGGAACCGACGACCGCCCCAGCCGCCGACGTGGCACCGGCCACCCCCACCAAATCACGACCCACGGCGCCGCCACCGTCGACAATGCTCAAGAGCACTCAAGTGGGTGTCATAGGAGGACGCAAGGGCAGCATCTTGGGCTCGCTCGTGTCTTCCTTGGCTGACGAGAAGCGGCAGCTGGATCTGCAGCACATGAAAATGCTCATGGAGGCGACTTTGCCCAACGACGTGGACGATGATGAGGACGACGACACCATCCAGCCATTGTCCAACCGGTCGAGTTCAAAGGAAGAGTCTGACGATGGGTTTTCCCTCGACCAGGGAGAATCGAGGATGGAAGGACGAGGTGACAGGGAACAGATAGAAGACGACAAACCAGTAACAAACGACCCCACTGTTGAGCGAGACGACACCACCGACGGGACTAGTGCGCAGAGGAGGAAGTGCAGCGTCGTAGCCCGACCGAGTGTTTTTTTACAAGACTCCACCGCAACCGATATCACCACCATCGCAATTGGACGACGAACTAGTCGCATGACATCAAACCTGTCGATGGTGTCGGGAGAGTTTGGAGAACCATCAGAGTCGAGTGAAGCCGTCAGTGGTCAAGTGAATGCAACGAAGGGGGACACGATGGAGATTGCAGGGGGAAGTCGCGACGACGACGACGACACCATCGAAGATGACGACGAGGACGTTCGCTTGTGCATGGCTTCGTGGGGACTTGATGAAAACGGGGCCGAGTCCCAACGCCGGTTGGAATCCAAGCTCAAGTCCCCTCGGGCATTGAAAAAGTCTGCGCTGATGGTCGTGTTGGCCAACTCGCTTCGAAAAAACAAGGAGCGGTCGGCAGGGTTGTTCAAACGGGCGGACGACCAAAGCAGCAGCAGTAGTTGCTCCATGTCCGACGACGACGACGAACGCTCGATACATGTAATGGTCCGTCCATCACGATATCACCACGACCTGTCGACGAGTCGGCTGTGTTCGTTTGGGGGGTTGAATTTGCAGCTGCGCCGCACCGCCGCGCATGCAGATATCGTGCGCCAGTGCGTTCCGTTCATGGAGGAGGAGCAGGAAAGACGTACCATTGGTAGCAACACTTCTACTTATTTACCGCCAGACGAGGATGCAACAGAGTTGAGGACGGCAGGGGGCAGTGGCTCGACCCCCTCCCGAGACCCTTTGCCCCCAAAGTCCCCCCCTCGAATACTACCAGCAAATTTTGCTTGGTCGCATTCTTGTGCGGACTCGACGTTGTCCTTGCCTCGGCTGCCAGAGGCTGTACCCCCAAAGTTGGAGACTGCATACGTGGCACTACCTGGTGGCACCACGAGAACGACGTTGACATTGCCGTTGGCATGGAAAGACCAAAAACGAGTTCACACAGCTGGGGCTGTGGATGGGCATCCGCAACTCAAGCGTTCCAATATCGAAGCCGCAGCAGGCGGGATGGTCGATCGACGAATACATGGCGTATCACTACAGAAACAACCACGAGCTAAACACTCCAATCGAAGGAACCGTTCGAATGTAGCCACAAACAAGTGGAGGACAACTGACGCGGGAGATCCAGGCAAGAGTCGTCGCACTTCCCGCTTGACCAGTAGGATGCCCCCACTATGAATGCGAGCGATTTAGTGGCTTTGTAGATTCATTGCCGCCAACCCAGTTTGTCGCCCCTCAGCCGTCGAGGATAACGGTCACACCGCGAAAGGCGGCCCCCCTTCACCCGCCCCCCCAGCCAACCGCCAAGCCCCCATCGACCCCCCAGCCAGTGGCAGCAGTGGAAGCAGCGCTGTCCAAGCACATTAAACGCCTACCGGGGTCGTCTGTAGCAAAAGACCCTTTGGAAGCTACTATGGCCGCGTACATAGGCATGTTGTATGTGTCGCCGTCATCTAGGAGGCCCCCATAGCTTAGCATCATACCAATGTTGTCTAAATATAGAACACAATCATTTTATTCCTTCGAGATGACCCGCGATGTATTGGCAGGGCTCGATGCCGACGGGTGTGGTATCCTGCAGTACGTCGGCGTTTGGTCTTAGTTCGTCGGCCTGGTCTATGGCCCATGTTAATCTGTTTGTTGTAGCTACGCGTCGGGCAACGTACTGGCAGTTGTGAGTCGAGTGAATGGCGGCAAGTATACCCAACTATTCGACGGTACACAAACAGTCGAAGCCACGAACAACCCGCTGATATATTATGTTTGTATGACCAAAGATGCAGAATCCAACAGCGCCCATGTGCAGCTGCTCGCCGCGTTCAACTATGCTGGCATCGGGTTTGCCAACTTTCGATCCGGAGCTCACCGACTGGTGACGACCAAACCGGGGGTGCTCGTGCTCCACGAAGACGGATCCATGGCCCAGGTACGTGCTGCCACGTGTCGACCTTAATCCCACGACGTCACATAGGAATATCCATGGGGGAAGGCGTCGCCAGACACGCCGCTGCCGTCGCCCATCGAATTCAACTTGAATGCGATCCTGTCGTTTCGGTGCACGAGCAAAGCCAACATCCAAGTGACATTGCAACGGGACGGCCATTTTGTACGAGTAACAACCCCCTAAAAGCCTCTGATCCATTGTACTAGGTGTTTGAGCTGGGCCACACGGCGTCGCGATACGACACTTACCTGAGCAAAGTGCTGCACCAACGCGTCGACGGATCGCTCGTGTTAGACATCCACCCCCCGACGCTCATCCAGCGCCAAGTAGCGTTCCAAGTACGTCCCATAACACATGCCAGAATGACAACCCTCGATATGATACCGCCGTCGGCCGTAGGTGACGGACCCCGTGAAGAAGGCTCAACGCCACAACTGGGCGTTGCCCCGGCTGTCCTCCAGCGGACGAGAAGCAGAGCGAGTCCGGCCGCGGGAGCATTTGCAGACGGTTCTGGACACGAACAACGCCCTGGTGGATCGGTTGAATGCGTACGTCAACTGTTTATTTTTCAAGGAGTCATTCGAGCAGTGTTGCCAACGGTGAAAATGAGTAGGTTCACGACTTGCATCACGGCGAATGTGGCCGCGGAGTGTCATCGGCAGCGCCAGATCCCATCCAAGAGCTTCTACTCGCCCATTTCAAAGCCGTGCTTTGTGCCCCGGGCCAAAGTGAAGCGGCCGATTGTCATGTCGAAGCACCTCCCACGGCTCCACCCACAGCATCTTGATCGATTCCTCTCGACTGTCAAAAGCACCCAGGTAGTCATATAGGTCCTCATGTCCATTTGGTAGCTGGAACTCATCCTTATTATAATTGGGTAGCTCGTCGTTGTGCTATGCTCGAACTTGTCCACGTCCGACTGCATCGCCGCTGAAAAGATGCTCGCCAAATTTGAACACGATTGGGCAGCGGAGGACGACCTTATCGCAGCGACAAAGTAAATATGGTATCCAAACGTGTTTTGTTGAAGTTGGATGTAGGCCGCCGGTAGTCGCCCCTGTGGTTCCCGTACCAGTCCCTGACACTACCCCTATCCCCAAATCACCAACGAACAAGCCCGGAAAACCCAAAAGTACCCCCACAGGTCCTGCTGCTCCCAACCCACCACCCACTACACCTGGAGCCAGCACCGACGCAGTTGCTGCTGTCCTAGTACCAGTGACTAGTACTACTACTAGTATGGAGATCACGTCATTGTCCAAAGTCTCCAGGGCAGATATTGATCCTGCTCCCGAAAGAAGTCAGAGCACCAAGCGCATCGTTCTCGTCGACTGCTCCACGTCGACCCTTCTCGCGCGGTATGTATAATGCCTTTGGAGCTGTTTACTCGAGAATGTTGACACGATACTTTAATGAATGGCTCCATCAGGCGGCATAACTTTAGCGTGTATCCAATGTACTTGATGTACTTTGGAGGCCAGTTGGGGTTCTGCTCCAACACGTTCAACGGGTTTGGCCGCACGGACGTGGACTTTTTACTGCAGGTGCGTTGGAGCTGTTGACACTTAGCAAGTTGCTGACGCATCGATATGTCAGGTGAAAACAACGCTAAGGAATTGCCAGCGCAACATTTTTCTCCCACCCACCTTTCGGTTTCCATAACGATAGAACTCTAAAAGCTGTGATCAACACGTTTGCCACAACAAATTTGCACATTTGTGGTATTTAAACCAGAACACGAGCTCGACGCATCCTGGACGTTGTCATGTGTATCAAGGCGACTGTAACGTTACCTACAGCTTATGATTGCCCTCTGCCACATTTGAGTTGTTGGCTGGTTCAACTATACGGTCGACTGACTCGGCACACTTTCCACTCCATTGTGACGCTGCCCGCTACATCCACAAGCTCAAACGCCACCTGTCAAGATCGCGTAAGCCACCGGTCGGCAATGGTGTTGTAGTAACTTTTCTATAACTGTCACAGTTACAGCCATGACATATCCGGATACGGATGTTCGGATTTTTGGCCCGTTACTCCTTTCACCAGAAAAACACAGCGCGATCATGGTGGAAGTCGTGGTGCTGGAAGGGTACCTTCACAAGCAGGTGCGTGCGACGGCATGACAAGATGGCTATATCAATGAAGCACTCTTCGTCGTCTAGAGCAAGCATCTGAAGCTGTGGAAGATCCGCTACTTTGTGTTGGCCGAGGTATTGAAAGACCACAGTTTGCCACCCCTCCAACTCCACCATCTTGTGTAGTGGACCTTGTCGTACAGCAAAAAGTCCGGGAAGAAGGCCAAAAACTCGTACGAGCTCAAGGACGTCCACGTGGTACCATCCGATGACTGCTGCTGTATCGCTCTAGTCTCATGTGTGATCTTAGATCCCCGACCAAAACTACGTCGTCCACGACCACAACTTTGTGTTGGACGTCCAGTATGGCCATGACAAGCACATGTACTTGAGCGCACCGACCGAATCGGAGCGGCTCAAGTGGACACAGGCCATCAAGGCCACCCGCGGGAAATGTACGTTGCTCCCGCGTTCGTCGGCAACTCTGACCTCCTTGCACAGGGTTGGAGTTAACCAGTCCAGACGCCACCGTCGACGGAACCAAACTCCCCCGCGACGCCGCTTCGTCTGCATCGTCGTCGGGCTTCTTCGGCCACCTCTTTCAACTGCCAGACTCGTCGGCCTCGAAATCCAAGCGCATGATGCGAAAGAAGCGCCACGCCACCAAGGAGCGCAAGGACGAGCGGAAGCGGGCACGCATGGCCAAGATGAAGAAGCCCTTCGGAAGCATCTGGCTTGAGGATGTGCTCCCGCACTGGGGGGATGCCGCAGCTCTGCCGCCGCACATGGTGGAAGCGCTGTGCTTTGCAGGTTCTCAATGGGCATCATCGAAGTAGATGAAAAGGAATAGTATTACTAGTATTGTGTTGTAGGCATTCCAAAGGAACTACGCGGCCGCGCGTGGTCGGCGATGCTCGGGAATCGGCTGCAGATCAACGAACAACTGTTTGACATTTGCCGGTCAAGGTACTACTAGTAGTAGTCCATGCATGGATAGTAATACTAGCCGTGGCACCACAGAGCCAAGGCGGTGCTGTTGGAAATGCATTTGGTCCAGGACAAGGATGAAAAGTGCCGATTAGAGTCACTCGAACAACACAAGGAGCAAGTAAACGGCCAACGAAACCACCAAGTTGCTGAGCAACTGCATCACAACTCGCGACCCCAGCTGACCCTTCCTGTCCACCGTCCCACCGACGATACCCCCCTCCCGTCGTTATCAGCCAATGAAAAAGCACCAGTCGTTGCAGAGCCACCGACCAAAGACATGCCGAGCGTGGCTGAGCAACTCATTGCCGACAATGAACGCAACATCAAGCTCGTCCAACGAGACATGCCGAGGACATTTGGCAACCACCCGCTGTTTCAAGATGGCGCGGCGGGGACCCAAAAGACATATGATGTGCTCGAAGCGTACACTTGCTACCGCCCAGACTTGGGGTATGTGCAAGGTAAGGAGTACAGTCAGTCAGTCAGTGTCGTCGTGATGAGAAGGACGTGGATGGAGCGATCTTGGGATACGTCGTCTGTACATGCATATATGACTAGGCATGAGCTACTTGGCTGCGATTTTGTGTCTGCATCTCGACAGCTTTGGCGCGTTCCGGGCGATGGTGTCGCTCATGAGCACGCGACTCATGTTTGACATGTATCGTCTCGAGGAGGATCGGGTAGAGACGACTGCTGCTGCTGTTGTTTCTCCATGATGGTACCGCAGGTCTCATGCAACAACGATATGTAGACGTTTCTGTACCTAACCGTGTACGACACTGTGCTCAAGCACGAGCTGCCGACATTGTACAGTCATTTCCAAGAGATCGGCATGGATCCCAAGATGTACGTGGTCGATTGGTAAGTTCACGTTTAGCATCTAGGACGAGGGGGAATGTATGATGGAGGAAGCGCAGGGCATTTACGTTGTTTACGCGGTGTGTGCCGCTCGAAGTGGTGTTGCGCATCTGGGACTGCTACATCTACCTCGGCACGCCCTTCTTCTTCCAAGCATGCATGGGTACGCATGTGCATACTTTCATTGTTTCATGTGCATGATGGTGCATAGCCATCCTCGTCATGTACGAAGACACGTTGCTCACGTTGGACCTCGGCGATGCGATGAAGTTCCTCCATAACGTTCCCAAGGTGCGCTCGATCCTCGATTCGCACACGTGTATGACCGCACAACCATGTAGTCTTGCTCCCCCCATGACTTCTTCGAGGCCATGGATACCGTCAACCTTTCGCGACCTGCCATCAACGCGCTCCTTGCAGGCGGCGACGTCCGGCCTTGGTCTCCAGTCGGGAAAAGGTCGATTGAAGTTGAATATCCGGAAGCGTACGAGTACTGATCGTACTAATAGTAATACTATGTACTTCGAAGTATTAATATTAATAGTACTACAGTTACTATAGTAGTACTATTAATAGTACTACGTAGTACAGTACAGTACTCCGGAGTAGTTGAAGTGATGTTAGTAATACTAGCAAGTGATTTTTTGGTCAGAATTATCCGGAACAGTGTCCTGTATTACTCACCTAACTTGCTGCTGTCAACAAAACACATCGGGAGAGCATCTTCGATCGATCATGGGCTGCGCCAACTCGTCATCGCAGCGGATGCCGGTGCCACCATCCCAGATGCATCCTCCTCCATCCTCGTCACCACCGCCATCTGCAGACCATCCACTGTCGGTTCCAGACAAGATGATTATGGGGACAAAGCCATTGCCTGCGTACACATCGTCTTCGTCGCCGGACATGTTGCCGCCGCCACCACCCCCACCGCTGGAAGACTACAGTCCTGAAAGTCCTACATGTGGGTACGGCATTGGTTTCACCGACCAGTACAAGCTGGGTGAGACTCTGGGCACGGGTAACTTTTCCGTCGTCCGCGAAGCCCTGCACAAGCCGTCAGGGCAGCGATACGCGATCAAGTGCATCAAGAAGGGCGGCCTCTCCAACGACGAGTTGGAAGCTTTGACGACCGAAGTGGCCGTGCTCAAGCAGGTTCAGTCACATGCATCCACACTCTTATTCATTTTGCATTTGGTTGCAGATGAAACACCCCAACATCATGATCTTGCACGACTTTTTCTCCGAGCCAGACTATTACTACCTTGTGACAGAGTACATGGACGGCGGCGAGCTGTTTGACCGGGTGGTCGAAAAGGTGTGTGAATATATATATATTATATATATATATAACCTCGATATGCTGTTAGTCGTACTATTCAGAGCGGGAAGCGCGGGACTTGGTTAAACTCCTCCTCGAAGCCATCAAGTATTGCCACGAGTGCAACGTCGTGCACCGGGATCTCAAGGTATACTTACTGGGTGTTGTATCATTTATTATTCCTATTTAAATGATTATTTATAATTTCACTTCACATATCATTTATTCGTAACCTTTCATTTATAATTCATATTGAGTAGCCGGAGAATCTGCTTTTGACAAGCAAGATGGACGACGCGTCGATTAAACTGGCCGATTTCGGGTTTGCCAAGCGCGTGGACATGCACGACGAAGGCCTCAAGACTGCGTGCGGGACCCCAGGGTACCATATCATGACGTGGCACATTGTGGTGACTTGTACACATAGGTACGTCGCGCCCGAGATCCTCGAGTCGAGGCCATATGGCAAATCGGTGGACATCTGGAGCATCGGCGTGATCACGTACATCTTGCTGTGTGGGTACCCCCCGTTTAACGACGACAACCACCACGCATTGTTCCGAAAGATTAAACAAGGCCAGTTCGAGTTTGACGCGCCCTACTGGGACGCCATATCCGACGACGCCAAGCACTTTATCGGGCAAATGCTGGTTGTGGACAACAAGCTACGGTATTAGAGTCATCACCACGAGACATATCTAAGCAAGTTGTAGAGCCACGGCGGCGCAGTTGCTCGAACATCCGTGGATCGTGGGCAGTCAGGTTGGTTTGCGTTTGACTTTTCATGTCCAAATTGACTGAAAAACGGAATGTCGTGGTGGTTCAGTGTGTGTATTTATAATAATATGGATGGATGTAGGTGTCGACAGTTCAGTTGAGCAGCGCTCTTGATGAACTTCGGCGGTTCACCGCGCGGGATAAGTTCAAGGGCGCGGTGCGGGCGGTGGTATACTAGTACTACTAGTAGTACATGGCACTTAATGGTTCATGTGTATAGATCATGGCCCAACAAGACGCAGCCAAGGCGAAACAAGCCACGTCATTACTTAGTACTAGTACTACTGCTAATACCCCACTCGTCGTCCGATGAGCAAGTGCCAGTGACAGCTAAAAAGATCAATACTAATCTAACGTAATACTTCAGTATTGTCCAAATTGGGGTGCCCAATCGACCTACTACTAATAGTAATCGACAGACAATCGATCGACCAATCAAAACCCACGACACATTCATAAGAGTGTGTGATACTCGAGAGTACTATTATCAATACTAGTAATAAGTTAGTAAGTACTCCGTACTATTAATAGTAGTGCTACAGTAGTACTAGTACTATTAATAACTATGAATTTGCTACAAATTTCCCATATGATGGTTCGTTCAACCGTACACAAACGAGCCGAGACAGTTGATTGGCTAATATCCACTTCGCCCTTTCCAGTAGAAAATCGAAATTGGATTGCAGCCAATCAGAGACAAGTAAGGGATTGGTGCTTGGTGCGGTCGGCCAGATTCGGTTGAACGGTCCGGAAATTCATACCGAATCTCCAATAACTTACTATTAAATCTTATAAAATTCAGTACTACAGTGTATTGTCGATTTGGGGATCGAATCGCGCCGACCAAACTGATCCACAATCGATCTGATTGGTTGAATATCATTGAGAAGGTTTTGATTGGCTAATAATTTTGAGCTCATCTGAAGTAGCCAATCAAATCGATTTATATTCCAACGAGAAACCACGCCACAACACGAAAATTCACTCGAAAGCACAATAAACATGGTACAAAAAACTGACCAATGGATTTGCCGATCAGCTTTGCACTTTAACTATAACATATATAAGAGTATTAATAGTACTACGTAATTACTTCATACTAGTACAACTAGCTAAGGCGACCAATCGTAGTACTTTATGTCGATTTGGTTTGCACTTTTTAGTCATAGTATATAGTATTAATAGTATGAGCACTGGGATATGTTGGGGTACAAACACTCAGTACAACGCAATCGAGAGCTTTTGCGACGCCAGCGGAACGAGCAAGTGCTCGCGAAGGACGTCGATCGTGTCTTTGGCCGTGTCCTTGAGCTCGAGAATCGACATTTGCTTGGAATCCCTACACCACTCAAACTGAACTTCAGATATTATCCCAAAAATCAATATATATGATATCAAGATATTATTGTACCGGTGCATGTCCACCACTACATGGGTGGTATGGGCCAGCGATAGCGCTTTCATCTCGAGCAGCGTCTTAATGCGGCCAGGAGTGCCTACATATTGCCGTGAGCTACATGCAGACGACATCTCTTCGGTACCGATGGCGATGGGATGGAAATGCTTGAGCATGTCCACTTGCTCTGTTAGCTTGAGGTGCTTGCCAAAGAGCTTGGCCACGTGGCAATGGAAGACAGCGATGGCCTTGCCGACTTCGACGGCCCGCAGCGCCGACGAGCACACGATCAGGAGGATGGGACTGCATTGATCCTTGATGCCTTTGCCTTTGAAGAGCAGTTTCCACTTGGGGCAGATCGAACGAAGAAAGCGAGATAAACTGTCCAGGTTGTGCTTGCCGAACTGAGGCACGACCGTGAAGTGCGCTTCTGTGAGTCCGTTGGCAATCTCCAGCGGCGTCAGGTTGTCCCCGTACAGCTTGGAGTACACGTCGTTGATGAGCTTGAAGTGCTCGGCCTGTGTCATGTTTTGCAACCCTTTGAGCGTCTTTTGCTTCTTGACGGCCTTCAATGGCTTGGCTGCAGCACCTTCTTCGTCGTTGCCAGCGGCCGTGTCGCGGGCGCGCTTTTTGCTTGCGGTGGCCTCGTCGACCACCTCCAACACTCCGTCCTCATCAACCTCCTCTTCATCCTCAACCTCCACGTCCGAGGTGTCGTTGTCGACCTCGACGCTCTCAATCGCCCAGTTCTGTTCCAATGTGTCGTCATTTACGGCCGCCGCGGCGGCAATTCCCTTCTTCGCAAACTTCTTCATGTTCGAGATGAACCAAAATGGCAATAACATTCCGGCCATTGGTTGGTCGATTCCAACCAATGACGGCAAAAGCAAACTTTCTCGGGCATCCCCTTCGCTAAAGTACTCTTTGATTAGGTAGTTTTCGATTACGTACGTTCTGTGATGCCACCGGCGGTTTTAGCATTTTGCCAGCATCTCTTCCTGCGAGGGGATCTTAGGTACATGGACACTTCCAGCACCAGCGCGTGGGCGTTCTACTACCTGCAGGCCGAGGACGGCGAGGATAGATCGCACCCGAACGCGTTCCGTATCCCCAAAGCGAGTCCCGGAGCCGACATCACCCTTGCCGACGTGCACAAGCACTTCCCACTGGCGAACCCACATGCGTTTCATTTCCGATTCCGCATCAACAGTGCCAAGGGAGACACGTTCTTCTGGATCGACATCACGTCTCCGTCCCAAGTCGTGCCTCTCGTGAACGGTCGCGTGATCTCCAAGGTGCTGCGTCTCCAGCGACCGGTCAAGGTTGGCCTCGTGTTGCATCGCAAGCCCGTCCTCAAATGGATCGACTCGTTGCCTTCCAAACCGACTTCGTCTCTGTCATCTGTGCAACCCATCTCTTCCCAGCGAACCAACACCAACTCGTCCATCGACCGACCGCAAAAGTACTCGGACGCGTCCTCGTCGCCAGGTCCACCCGCGCCGCCCGCTCGTCCTCCCCCAGCAGCCACAGCTCCGTCCTCGTCCAAGCCGTCCACAGAAAGCACAGAGTCCTTCGAAGACTTCTTGTCTGGAGGCGGCGCTCCTTCCAAACCAGCTCCCGACGTGGTCGATCTCATGGGGTCAGGTACAGCAGCGACCACATGGCCGAACAAAACGCAGCCGCCGTCTCCTTCGTTGCCCCCTCCGTCCACCACCCCTCGTCCGACAACCCCTCCGAAACCGGCGGCGGCGGCCAAGAACTTTGAAGACGACTGCGGCCAGACCGTCGGTGCGTCCATCCGTCTCTTGTGCACCTCACCATGTTCTAGGTCCCGTGTCGCTGGCCGAGATGGAGAAGCACAAGGTGAGCTCCGACGGCACGCAAGTGTACAACCCAGATCTCGTGGACAAGTCGACCAAATCGTCGGCGGTGCGCGCCGCCATGGAGGAGCGGGAGCGCACCAAGGCGGCCGAGATTGAGCGGGCGCGGCAGGACCTGCTCCGTCGGGATGACGAAAAGGCCGCGATGGACAACGCCAAGGCGCACAGCGTGACCGTGCTCGGTCCCAAGATGAAGGCATGGGCAGAAGACAACGGCCGCAAGAAAAATATCCGCACGCTGCTAAGTACCATGCACCACGTGATGTGGCCAGATTCAAAGTGGATCGAGGTAACGGATGTGAATATGTATAAAAGTAGCAATACATGATAATGCAAAATACTCAAGATATGAATATATTTATGCTGCTGCTTGTATAGGTGAATATGGGCAAACTGCTCATGCCGAACGATGTCAAGAAGGTGTACCGCCGAGCGATCATGGTGGTGCACCCAGACAAGGCGGGCGGCCGGACTCCCGATCAGCTTGTGGTTGCTGAGCGCATTTTCGATGCACTCAACACGGCCTGGGATGAGTTTTCACGAACAGAACTGAAATAATCACCAGTTATAGTTGCCATTGCATATGAAGGTTCAGGTGTTTGTTTACAAGGTGTGTTGCGTTGAGTGTATGGACGCTCGTTCTCTGCCTTATAAGCATACGTACTGTATGCTGTAGTACTATCTACACTGTACTTGCGCTTTGAAGCACATATATACTAGTACACTGTACCCGAGTAGTCTCGTACTGGAGCTGAAGTACAAGTGCCGTGGCAGCTCAGGCGGTGAGGACCTATTGTTCAATATAAAACTATGTGTTTTATATGGGGGTTCGATTCCTGTATGAAGGGGAAAACATGTAGATGCTTTGGACTGGTACAGAAAGTAGCCTGGAGCACATCATGTACTTTGAAGTAACTACTACAGTACACGCATGCGTCTATGTCTATTCGACTTACAGTGTACAGTTCCTCCCTCTACACGGACGTCCGGACAACGAGATATAGGTGGCTAACGAAACGATAGTCCTAACTAGCTTGGTTAAGTGAAGGGTGTTGGGGGTGTAGGTTGGGGGTGTCAAAGGTGTCAGGGGGCGGGGTGTATTTAGGACAACAGGCGATTTACTTTACAGATGAGTGTTGTGGATTCGATACGAATTTCCAGACCCCGTCGAATCGAATCTCGCCGCTGAATCGAATCACGAATCGACGCTATTGGCTAATCCATTTTTTAGTGGATTTGATTGGCTCTTGCAGAAAGGACAAGTACGTATATTCAACCAATCACAACTACCGGCGTGATTCAATATGGACTAATTAGACAAACCAGGCGAATTTTGGAAGTTTATAGCGAATTCACAATAGATACGACACATTAGCTCGCATCAGACTTAGGTACGTGATGACCTAGTACTGTAGATCATCGATAGTTCTACGTTTACCCTCTCAATCTACACAGGTAGTATCCGGATCCGAATACGCAAGATCGCGACCTTTCACAGCAAGAAACACAACATGGGGGTTGCCGAGAGTAAGCCCCACCTCCAAGCTCCTTTCCAGCGCCTCTCTGAATGTATCGATCGTCGTACAAATCCATCCTTTTCACACTCTAGTAAGCGAACGGGGTACTGTAGGGACGTTTGCGCGAGTGGAGAAGCTCTTGACTGACTACGTGGCCAAGGATTTGGATTTTGGCCTCGACTCCCACGCGTTGAGTTTGCTCTTAGACGGAGACAAGGAGTGGAGCGACGAGATCGTCAAAGCATTTGCAAGTCCAAATGGATTGTACGTACACTAGTATAGTGATAATAGTAGTAAACTCGTACGTTTGGTCGTAGGATCAATGCGCTCACGTTCATCACTGGTGCGGCGTTGGCGGTGATGGGCGAACCAACCGAAAAAGCTGCCTGTAAGCACCCGTTGTACTTTGTTCACGATATCCCCACTCACATGTATTTTTCATGCACATACGTCAGTGTGTTTTCGCGCATTTGACTTTAGCGGCACCAACACCATCTCCCTTGACGAAACGGTGCATCCAATATCGCTATCTGTCTCTTGTTGGAGCGTGCATATATAATGACTGACTTGGTGATATGTAGACGATTCTGTTTATGTGTGCGTTGCGAGGGTTTGTCTTGATCACGGGCCAAGGTACGATTCCAAAGGATGACAAGCTCGAAGCCACAGCGTTGGACGTGTATCGGACGGTACGAATACTCATTATGCCATGTTTTACACTTTGTACTTGGGTAACCAGGTATGTATGGCCTTAGTATGACAAGGACAACTATTCCAAACTCACGAAAGACGAGTTTACGAAATGGACTACGTCGAAACTCAGCTCCATCGCACCCTCCGACCTCACCCCCCACCGATTTCTGCATGCCCTTGGGCTTGGCAGTGACCCCATCGTTCCATCTTCCACTGTGGACAACCAAGATGGCGGAACTACTCTCGACGGCATCATGTCAAACGCTGCACCAGCAGTCTCCTTTTAAAAGTCGGCGTAATAACACGTCCTTTCAGTGCTACTTAGTAGCAGCACGACAACCCAATATTCTGGTTGTATGTAGAAGAATGCAAAATGTACTACAGTACTGCAGTCCTCCAGTACTGTAATACTCCTCGTCTTTTGGCTTCTACAGATACATTATCCGTAATATCCATATAACGTACAGTAGTTCGTCTTGCAACTGTTTCAACCGTGTCAATGTCATCTTCATGACAACATGCACGAACGTTCGGTTCTATGTGCGCTTGAGGCAACCTGCAGACGCATACTGACCGTGTCTGGCTGGGATCATGGCATTCCTGAGTACGAAACGGTCGTGGCGGTTTCAGACGTGCGAATGTTGGTCAAAACATCAAAAAGTTGGTTTTATTGAGTATTTATCATACCCTACCAGAACCCCTTGTGGCGCAGCCGTACCAGCCCTACCCCTGCCGATTTCATCACTAACCGGCTGAAGCCACAAGGGGTTCTGATGTGAAAAGTCAATACACAATATAGCTGCGAGCAATCCGTCCCGAGTTCGATCCCGGTTGGAGTCCTTCTTTTGCCTTCTACGGATACATTATCCGTAGTATCCATGTTGGTCGTTGTGTCAACCAAAACAGATTGATGTTTAGACATGGAACCAGATGCAGCGGCGGACGTGGAGCCGATGCGGGAGCCGTCGGACCTTGTGCGACTACGGGCGTATCTGGAGGAACATTTCCCCGTGGCAGAACGTGGGCTTATCTGTGCACCAATTCAAGCACGGGCAAAGCAACCCGACGTGCTTGTCCAGCTACCACTCTCGGACTCCCACCTCATCCCCCCCGATGAAGATGCTGCTTCCGCTACTCCAGCCAATGACAGCTAGACCCGCCATGGACTACTCGAGTGTGTATTTCGCAACTTGTACTGCATCATGACGTCGCTACCGAACTGACGACAGCATCCACGTCCAACCGCGACGCGGTGATTCAGTTCCAACGCAAGCTCTGCACAGTGGAAGACGTCCAAGAACTTTTAGACGGGCTTTCTAGAGGCCGCGATCTCGGTCGAGTTGCGTATGGCCAAGCTGTGATTGCGCAAAGTACATTGAGGGCGTGCGCTGAAGGTCAAGTTTGCCTTGTAGGAGGATATGAAGGGTATGCATAATACAGTAATACAGTGAATGTTCTCGCTGATTCAATAA
>NW_009798351.1:120643-143817 GCF_000520075.1 Aphanomyces astaci | reverse complement strand
GAATGTTCTCGCTGATTCAATAAAGAGAATCATAACGAGCTCTCTTGTACTTTGTTAACAGAGCCGTTTACAGTTTTCACCCTAACGTTAAGAAAAGCACGCAAAACACTGCATATCACGTTGAATGCTCGACAACGAGATCATTTGGTGCCCTGGTACAACTTACAAGACGACAGAATTCAGTGGGGGTTGGAGCCTGTCGTGTGCGCATCGTCAGTTGGGTTGCCGAGATGCAGGATTGCAGGTTCCTGTATGTGGCGATGGACACTCGACGTGTGTGCCATATTCTGCTGGATACAAATATATCTCCCAGGTAGAGAGAGTACTGTGTCAATGTCATCTTCATGACAACATGCACGAACGTTCGGTTCTATGTGCGCTTGAGGCAACCTGCAGACGCATACTGACCGTGTCTGGCTGGGATCATGGCATTCCTGAGTACGAAACGGTCGTGGCGGTTTCAGACGTGCGAATGTTGGTCAAAACATCAAAAAGTTGGTTTTATTGAGTATTTATCATACCCTACCAGAACCCCTTGTGGCGCAGCCGTACCAGCCCTACCCCTGCCGATTTCATCACTAACCGGCTGAAGCCACAAGGGGTTCTGATGTGAAAAGTCAATACACAATATAGCTGCGAGCAATCCGTCCCGAGTTCGATCCCGGTTGGAGTCCTTCTTTTGCCTTCTACGGATACATTATCCGTAGTATCCATGTTGGTCGTTGTGTCAACCAAAACAGATTGATGTTTAGACATGGAACCAGATGCAGCGGCGGACGTGGAGCCGATGCGGGAGCCGTCGGACCTTGTGCGACTACGGGCGTATCTGGAGGAACATTTCCCCGTGGCAGAACGTGGGCTTATCTGTGCACCAATTCAAGCACGGGCAAAGCAACCCGACGTGCTTGTCCAGCTACCACTCTCGAACTCCCCCCCCATCCCCCCCGATGAAGTCGACGTGTGTGCTATATTCTGCTGGATACAAATATATCTCCCAGGTAGAGAGAGTACTGTGTCAATGTCATCTTCATGATAACATGCACGAACGTGGGCAACCTTCAGACGCATACTGACCGTGTCTGGCTGGGATATAGTCAGCTGCTGCGATGTGCTTTGATTGGAAGGCCAGGGCGGCTACTCCCACATTGTGAATGGCACTACAGATTCTTGGATTAGTGACCATGCAACAAGGAACGTGGTTGGTTACCCGTGGTCGTTCTGAGTGTGGTCGAAGTAGTCGGTGGCTTCTCTGTGCTCAAACTTGGTCCTTCGCTTGGAGCACTTATTCGGCTTGGGCTTCTCGCGAGCCCCCAGCATATTGCGGGGGCAGTCGTACGAGTAATGACCCGCCGTATGTTGTCGTTGAAGATGGAGCAACTTAACGTCATCGACTCCACCACGGCGCCTTGCATGCTTTCTCGCAGTCTTCAGGCTGCGAAAACTGCACAAAGGCCACGCCGCGAATCGCGCGGGGGTCCTTATGGCGCAACAGCGTCACCTGTGCAATATTCCCTTACCCAGTGAGCACATGTGCGCTGTCGTAGTTCGTGTACGCTTACGGAAGCATGGACATGTACATGGTGGACGATCATGCCAGCCTTGTAGTACTACAACAGTACTTGAAATCCCTAGCAGAAATTCTCAATTTTCATTGAATTTCAGTCGAACCATCACTGTAATTTGAGACATTTTCATCATTAAATTGGTATTTTGTGCATTCATCGACCTGCAATTCTATTGGCTGCATTGGCCCTTCGAAAAGGCGTCAACACTAAAGATCTTGCCTTTCGATCGAACATGAGCAGCTTCCACGACCTCATGGCGCTGAGTGATCTGCTCCAGCCAGCGGAGGAAGATGAGCGACATGAGGTAAGCATGTGTACGTGTCTACTTCCTCCTTACCTGCCTGTTGACTTGACCTGTCCATCCTCTGTGTCGTTTGCCAGGGAACGTTGACCAAGACTCCTCCGATGCCTCATGCAAACATACCCTTACCAAAAGGTCCGACTCAACCACAAACGTCCTGTGAAGGCACTCAATGATGACTCTTGTAGAAGCCTTGAATCGACGAATTGGGCAAATCGTCCCCCAAGATCTGAAAGCGATATGGACCGACGATGAAGTGGCTGGCAGCGACGACGACGACGAGTTTGACACGCGAACTCGCCCAAAGTAAGCACTTAACGGATAGCCAGCAACCACGTATGCATATGACGCTTTTCAAACGGTAGATACGAAGTTCTGTTCAAGCAGGAAGTGATGACCGAAGACGTGTTTCTGGGGCTGGGGGACAAGGACCCGTCCAGTTCAAACTGCGACCACATCACCATCAAGATGGTGTTCCCAGGGCACTGCCTGGATGAAATTGGCCTCGATCTCAACAAGCGCAGACTCGTGGCCCAGTCGCATGCGTGGTACGGATGACGTGGTATCACCATGGGAGACTGACCAACCACCTGATGGATTGGTTTCTATGGTCCTAATATGTAGCAAGTTGGTCTTGTATTGGCCCACACCAGTGCAGCACAAGCGAGGGCGAGCGACGTGGGACGCCAAGACGGACACGCTAGCCGTGACCGTTCCCATGCTCAAGGACGAGTGGTAGATTTGTATATATGTAGGCTTTACTCTTGGTATAAATAATACTAGAAGGAGATTGATTGGTCCTACTACAGGACTTTCGGTTGTAGTACAGTACTGTCATGTGTTCAACACAAACGACTAAACCATACTATATTTCAACGACAACGTCCAAGGGATGCGCGGGTCCAGTTGCAGCGCCTGCTCATCGCGTGGCTGGCGTCATTCGTAGCCACAAAATGCCATTCAACCTTCACGCGACCCGTTCCAGTACATACATCGCCGGTGACTGTATATAAACCCTCTTCTATTTATATTAATATTTACTACTACGTAGTACTCGAGTAGTACTATTTTATAATAATATTCGTCCAGATGTGTGTGACATGACAGGCGACATGAGCCGGGACGGATAAGTATCTTCATCGCTGACGTCCATCCATCTGACCGCGTTAATATCTGAAACACAATGGATCTTTAGTATTATTTCACTGGTCTGCTTGGTTCTACAACGCAAATGGATTCGACTAATAGCCACAAGAACATGCGACACATACTCAACGGATTAACTGTGCATTCAATCCTATGATAAACTGAATTGGATGGGGTCGTCGTCGTCGGGGCTGGATCGCTTCTTAGGCCGCGGTGAACGGCTACGATGTAATACAACCCGATTAGAATAAATACAATATATATATATATATATATATATATATCCATGAATACAGTTGCATGACAAGGCGGAACATTCAGTTGGAACTTTCGATTCAAACAACATTTCAACAAAATAATATATATATACATATATATATATATATATACTGTATATATTGGACAACGTTTCGATGGACACTCTGTTGTTGGAGAGAGAAAATACACCAGAGCCATTCAAAATCAAGGAAATGTATCCAAAGCATGGGTAGAGCCTACCTGGACGGCCGTGGATCGTCGTGTGGCGCCAAAGCTAAACCAACTCGCGAACGGGGCGGCGGCGGCGGCGCGGCGGACGGCACTGGCACCAGTGCGAGCAACTGGTTCGGATGTGAGAGAGGTGACGATGGGAAAGGAGGAGAATCGTACTTGGGAGTCGAGGGGTGAAGTAGAACGCGAGGCGGGTGGTGAGTTGGTCGAGGGTACTTGCGCGCTGCCACTCGAGGACGAGCCCAGCGAATGTCACGACGCTGTGCATGACAAGACGTAGCACGAGGCCTAGCCAAGCAGCAGCAACACTCTGGTTGATAGTAACAATCGAGAATACATAGAGATCATCAGGACGTACATTTGATCAGGACCGTCCACACCATGTCGGCGAGGGTGGTCGGGTCTGCGAATGGTTTGAAAAGGGTGTGGAGCGGCGTCGCGTCGCCGTTGGAAGTAGCGACATCGACGGACGTCTTGGCACACATGAGGGTGATGCATAGCAGCGATGCCGAGCTCGTCTCCGCCGCGATGAACCCGCGGAAGCGATGGTCCAGGACGACCATGCACGCTGCTCCGAGGACATAGACACCTGTGATAAGAAACATGAGCTCTGTTTCGACTAGTGAGAGAGGTCAGTACCTAGGATGACTTGGGTCGACATAGCGAGCACAAAGATCGCGACAAATGGCTGAACGTAGTCGGAAAACGGGCGCAAGATCTCGAGCAGTGTCTTGACAGCGGTCGCGGTGGCGATTGCGCGCCACGGGACTTGCTCGGATGCGATGGAAGTTGAAGCAAGGACGGCTTCAGGCACACCACCACGGATCGGATCTCCATGAAGACACGGTTGCGTCGTAGCGGCCGCACTGGTGGCATGGATGTCCGCGGTCGTAAGGGAACTGGAGCTCATGAATATGATTTGTGTTTTGGATTCGCCACAACTCAACCGACATCTGTATGCGACGCGGTGATTCGTGATTTCAGCTCAGTTGAGAGCCAATCACAATCGTTAAGCGATTATGATTGGCCATAATTGTGTTCTCTTGTATATGATTGGCTATAATCAGGTTCTCCTATTCGTAGTATTTCAGAAAAACTTTATCCGGATATATTTTCTCCGGATACTACACACGTTATCGGGACGGCAGTGGGTCCAAGGAACGCACGGACTTCTTCAACGTCATCGAGGCCGACGATGCTTTAGTGTCGGCGGCGACACCCTCATCGGGGGAAGCGCATGAGATGAAGTTAAAGATCTCCATCGCTGTGGGTCGGTGCTGCGGTAGCGGTTGAAGCAACATCCGCAGGCACGAGCGTATACTTGTGCCATACCGCAAGGGTACGTCAGTCATGATCGTCGACAGACTCTTCTCCCGCACGACTTGCTCGGATCCTACACGCCACAGTTCATGTGGCAAGGGAAGGTACTAGGTGCAGGTACAGTACCATACCAGTGACGAGGGAGTAGAGCAGGCAGCCCAGCATCCACATGTCCGTCTTTTCATTGAGCATCATCCCGTTCGTACACCGCGAAGTACTCGTTAACTCGGGGGGAACTAACGACGGATGCACAATCGACGGCAACTTGGACAGGTCGTCTTGGGTAAACGGTTGCTTGAACGCAAGGAACCCGCCGAGTTTGAGTTGCTGCCGTCGTTCGCCAGCAGCGTCGTCGATGGCGTACACGTTGCTCCGGTACAAATTTCGTGCATTGAGGTTCCAGTGGCATATATGTTGGCTATGGAGAGCCGCCAGCGCTCCACTCACCTAACTCTCATCAGACTCACACTCTCTCGCTTCAATGTACCGCATTGAGAATGTGCAAAATGTCTGCGGCTGGCAGCGGCGGCCGCGGCGACGGCGGCAGCCAATACCCGCCTTCCATGCAGTCTTCCGTGACGACAAACACAACGGGCCAGCACTCGTTCAAGTTGCCGTGGGTGGCAAACTGCTGGTACATGTATTGAAACACATGCAGGACTTCCACCGTGTGTGGCGGTCGGTGGTGATGCAGCTGCCTCGCAAGCATCACGACGTTGTCCGCTTCGTCCACGGACGCGCATCGCATCGTGTGAACAATGCAGTGCATGTTGGTGGCGCTGTCCACCATCCGAAGCACCATGTTGTCGGTCGGCGAACGGACGGCCAGAACTCGCTCAAAGTTAAGTCGCTTCAACATGATCGACGGATCCAAACACTTCTGCAGCAGCCGGACAAACTCGCGGTGCGCGGCGTCTTGTTCGAGGATCAACGGCGTCTCCATCGCCACCTTGGCCCGTTCCACTTCCTGCCACCACCCCCATGATCATCCAAAGCCCATACAAGTGATTCGATGTAGAATATATATATATTCTACACATCGAATCACTATATATATATAAATAGCAAAGTAAACTACGGTACCTCGTGCGACCGCTCGTCCTCTTCAAACAAAAGTGCCCGTGCCATCTCTTCGCGCTCGACATCTTCGCGTCGCTTGGTGAGTTTGGCCAACAAGTCGTGGCTACTGCCTCTTGACGCGGGGGTTCCCGACGTTGTCGGCATCGGTTCGGACGAGAGGCGACTTTGGGAAGGAGCCAGTACCCTCGCTTCCCACGCATCGTAGCTCGCCAAGAGACTTGCGGCGGCGACTGTATCGTTCAAGGTAGCTCGCACAATTTGGTGAGCCATGGACGCAGAAGGAACTTCGTCCGTCTTCGGCGTTAATAAAGCATCGAGTGCCGCGGTACTAGTACTATCGCTCGACTGAGCGAGGAATTTGGCTATGCTGGCCAAGTCTAACGAACAACTAGTTGTTAGACTGGTCGACTAGTAGATATGCGACTAGTAAGGATACGACTAGTAGATACAAATCGGTGCAGTTTGTCAAGTGTGTATGTACCTGTCTCGTCTGCTGCGTTTGTGCCGGTTGGCCATTGGCGCAAGGACATTTCAATATTGTGCATACGTCGGGCGAGATGGCGGCCCCACGTGGCCCTACCTCGACGCACATAACTCGATTAGCCAATCTAATGTTTCTCCATCGTCACATTTGACTTTGAATCATATATTTGACATGCACGAAGTCCTAAACTGTAGAAGGACCTACCGATGGGTCCCTTCGACGTCGTAGCGATCGAGTTTGCCGAGCCTCGCGCGGCATCGTCGGCAGTGGACACAGTATGACGGCAGCGACGGCTGCAATTGCAAGTACACGTGTTTGTGAGCGAGTTGCCAGATCGGTTGCTGGTCGTCCCCAGTTGGTCCCGCCGTTGCTCCAGAAGAACGAAGCTCGCGAAAGTGGAGGACATGACGAACCTGGGCCAGACACGTTTCCTAGAAAGTTGTTTAGCAACGTTCTGGTCAGCATCGTAAATTTCATCATTATTGTATTCAAATTGTTCGTGGGAAATGTATACTAGTAATACAACGCCAAACATATTGCTTGGTGGCAAGACAAACCCACCTTGGCCGTGCAAAACGATTGCTGCAGTCGATTCACGATCAGTTGCTTGCGATTGGCTGCTTCGCCCGTCTTAACGTTGGACATGCTGCTCTGCCACGTTGCCACGTCAGCACTCACCACGCCCAATCCGGCCCGCTCCATCGCCGCTTGGATGCGGTCCACCTGTGCCACAACGTCTTCCGAGATGTCGACAAAGGTGACAAACTGCCGCAGGTTGACCTGGCGCAGCTGGAGAAAGAAGGCTTGCAGCACCCCCGTGGTCACGAGGTCGTCGAGGCCTCGTCGGGGCGGCTGCACCCATCGCTGGACATCGGTCCTACGATTGCGATCGAAGGTTTTGATTCGTTCGTTTCACGAGTTAATCGTTTGTACGCAAAACCAACGTACGGCTGTGTGACAAGGTGGTGCAGCACATGCAGCGCCGACACTGTCCCGCGCTTGTCCATGTCCATGGCGACAAATAGCCGCTCCAGCTGTCGTGTGCGGTGCCTTACGAGCGCCGCCCGCTCTTCCGACTCGAACAACTCGTCTCGCTTCAGCTTTGTCGCAGGCTCACCATGATTATTATTACTATCGTCGCCACTGCTCAAATCGATTTTGCCTACAAATAATGTATTTAGTATTCGCTTCAACCTACACTCGACGACGACGATGACGGGTGCCGAAACATGTGACGACGTACCGTGGATGTCGAGCCCGTTGGTGGCCTTGGCGACCAGCACGCGAGTGATGTGATGGCGCAGCTGAATCTGCTCCTCCTTGATGTCTGCCCGACGCCACGCCGCGGCCTGCTTGACCTGGCGCTTTCGTCGCAAGGCCAATCGATCTGTGACCCGCACGACTTCCTTTTGCACTTCGTCCTCGCGGAGCTGCGCGTCGAGCTCGGCGCGGCGGGCCGCGTACTCGGCCGAGTATTCGTACCGTTTGGCGTTTACAAGGAGTTGGGTCATGCGCACCGGAGTGGGGTGATGGTGTTGCTGGGGCAGTTGCTGCACAACCGCTTGCTTGTTGGTTTGTCGTCCTCGGTGACCTTTGTGCTGCTTGGCCAACGCTTTGGCGTTGCGTTGACGCCGGCGCATCCACACGGCCAACTGGGTTTCAATCGTCTGAACCAAGTCGTCCATGCAACGTTGCACTTCGGGAGCAACTTTGTCAAGAAGGATTGATCCTACATAGTCATGTTTGTTGGCATATGACGTGGCAGATTGTGGTGTGTCCATCGGCAGGTTGGTCACGCGTTCGCCGGTCGTCGTGTGTATAAAGTAGAACGTTCCGTCCGCTGGATTCACACCTCCAAATGCCCATTCCCCGCCTTCCGACGTCGCCGTCCAGGTGTCGCCGACTTGTGTGCCGTCAGTCGGCTCGGACGATACTACCGACTCGGGGGTGGTGACAGGTGGTTGATCAACCACGTCGGCGGCGGCATCCGGCGGGATCTCCCACGCCGTGTCGCCCGTGATTCGGTTGTAGTAGTACGTGTAGCCTCTTTCGTCAACATATGCGTCCCAGTCGGCCATAATTCCCGACCCACATGTGACGCTGCGGTTACACGAAACCGTCAACACCTCACAGTATACATATTGTGTGCTCATTAGCCCGTCACACTATTTTCAGGCACAAACTATTTTGACCATATCAGGATTTTGATTCGCCACTTCAATCGCGTTCTGGATTTTCATTGGTCGGTCGATAGTGTTGCTCCAGTTTGAAACAATTGACCAAAGAAGTGCATACTACTGTACTACTGTACTGTATTGGGTTATTTCCAAGTTGCGCTGGTGGGTGACTGGCCCAATAAGTATGCTCTCAACGGGTACTGTATTTACACACAAGCCCAGTCTTGCTACCAGAGCGCAGGCAGCTAGCTAGCTACATCGGTGAGGCTTTGCCATCATGTAAACTCGCCTTGCCACCTCGACACACACGACAGTGTGGCGATCGCACCTCCTCCTCCATCTTCGTCTGCCTTGTCTTGGTCGTTGGCCCTGGCCTCCACACATGCCACGATCTCAATCGTGCGTTCATCTGGCATCAAACGCACGGTAAACTGGGCCTCTACACACACATATATATATATATCGTCATGATATCCACAACAACGACATGGACCCCCCCCCTATGCTGCGCTTCTTGTACCTGGGTTCCATGGACGCGCATATCGCATGAGTTTGGACTTGAGCTGCTGCAGCGGGCCGGTCTCAACGTTTCGGGCGCCGTACTTGGCAAACACTTTGCGCACGTCGACACCTCGAACAACCGCCCGCCGTTCAATGTACAGCATCGACTCGAGTGTCGAGAGGTGGGGGGCTAGTGCTGGGTCGAAGGCGAGCGATTTCCAGTACACGCCCTGGTAGTACTCGCTCAGCTGGTCCAGTTTGGCCTGAATCACAAGCACAATATGCTGCGGTTCGAAGGGCAAGAAGGGCACCACCTGCCGCACCATCTTGCCGAACTGGAGGCGCGTCCACTGCGCGTCCAGCGCCCGCTTGACGTCGTTCTCGAGCTGCGTCGCGGGTACGTGGCGGCGATCGTCGTACTGGATGAGCAGCTGCTCCATCTTGGCGACCCCAATATCCGAGATGAGAAGGAACACCACGTCCGCTGTATCGATGCGCCGCTCGACGCCCCCGCGGTGGTATGTCAGGTGGGCGTTGGAGCTCATGGCACTGGTGAGTACTACAAAAGTCGGTATGCATGACAGATTAGACGTTTCAAGCGACGAACTAGATAGATGGTTGGGATGATCTGGTGGGAAAAAAATGGTGGTGTACTACTACTGTACTGTAAACTGTACATACCATCCAATGTATGTGGAATCACCTTTTGCACTTCATCAAACACGACCAACGCCTTGCCCGAGCAGCGAAACAGGTGCTCGGCTAGCCTAGAATAAATCCACGGCATTATTGCAACCATATAAAACTGAATAGATACTTGTCGGTACCTGGACTTGATTTGCTCTTGGTACTGGCTCACAGGGTTGGTGTAGTTGTCGCTAAAGTCTTCGCCCCTACGTTGCCACGTCATAGATCTCGACGGATACGGTATAAAACCAACCGGAATACCAACAGCCCCGACGGCGAGTCCTTGTCGCTATGGTCGAGGCGCTTTGTCCATTTAAACAGCGCTTCCGCGAGTAAGTTTGACGACTCGGTTTTGCCCGTGCCGGTGGGGCCAGTGAGCGCGAGCACCAGCGGCGCGTGGTCCTTGGCATGCGTCCGCCTACGTCATGCATGAGATGCGAGAAAGGGGATGCCATAATGGCACGCACGAGAACTCCCATGCTTCAATGGACGCGACCAGCACGTCCACAGCGCGATCTTGGGCTTTCAAGTTAGCCTGGAGGTGTTTGCGCACGGCCAACGACGGATGCTCGACAAATGTGCACTGCTCGCCAAACCCACTCTTGTAACCCAGCCATTCCAAACCCCAGGATAGCTTCGACAGACCCTTGGCGGTCGCCACCTTGAGCTTGTCGGAGATGTCGTCCCACGACGACGTCGGCTCGTCTTGGTTGTTGGGTGACGTGCCTTCCGAATCTGCAGCGCATGCCACCTGCATGAAGCTGCTGGCAACTAGAAACACCATGAGTAGCCCCAATTTCGTGCTCCATCTTCGCCGACGCTGCCGCCGCGGTGGTACAGACGTCCATATGGCCGTTGCTCGCATGTCGCCTTGGTTCGTTTCTGTGATGGAATTGTAGGGGCATATTCGACCAATCCAATCGCAGAAAACATTCGACCAATCGGAAGGGAGTTCATGGACATCCGGATAACATCGCCCATTATCCGAATCGTTTTGGCCAATGTGTTCGAAACACTTCCTTTCCAGGCATACCAATTTCCTGTTTAAATGGTTTTAAACAACGTTTAAATCACCTTGCAAATTAGCCAATCACCGACTTGCCCGAGCCATTGGAAGACCTTGCATGGCAAAACGAGGTTCAAGATCATTTTCCCATCTTGCATCAGCACCAAGATGGACGTTGATACCGACATGCATGTGGATGAAGTGGTCTTGAGCGCCTCGGATGTGGAGGCACATGCCGCGATTACCGCCGCAGATGACAACGACATGGACGTCGTGCCGTCGTTCCCTGCATTGAGCGCGCAACACTTGGACGGCGGCAAGGACGACTTTCGTCGCGTCCGCGTGCCTGCCCATCGCTATACACCGCTGAAGAACGACTGGCCGAACATCATGAAGCCTCTCGTGGAGCATTTGAAGCTGCAGGTGCGCATGAACATGAAAACCCGATGTGTTGAGCTCAAAAACGGCCCGCACACGGACGACGCCGGCGCGCTGCAAAAGGGCGCAGATTTCGTGCAGGCGTACATGATGGGGTTCGAAGTGCAGGATGCGGTGGCGCTGCTGCGTCTGGAAGATTTGTTCGTCGACACGTTCGAAGTCACTGACGTGAAGATGCTCAAGGGCGACCACTTGAGTCGCGCGATTGGGCGGCTGGCAGGGCAGGATGGCAAGACCAAGTACGCCATCGAGAACGCCACGCGCACCCGCGTGGTGCTGGCCGACCAGAAGGTGCACATCCTCGGCTCCTTTTCCAACATCAAATTGGCGCGGGACGCCATCTGCTCGCTCATCATGGGCGCGCCGCCCGGAAAAGTGTACAACAAGATGAAGAACGTCGCCACACGAATGAACGAACGATTTTAATACGGCGATTTTAATGAACTAATTATATTGTATCCTCCTTGTAAAGATATGTCTAAACGAGTACAGAACATTAAAGTCGATATTTTTACGTGAACAAAGTATACTGTTGCCCCTGTGCATCAACGTTTCGTCCAAACTTCAACTCCCACCAAATTTTTTTGAATCTGCCGCGCGCAGAGCTCATTTTTCGATTTACCTCAAGGAACGCACCCACGATGGACGCGCGGAGGCCATGGGCAACATGGGCGTTGGTACATATATGTGACGTCACAGCAACGATGCGGCATGTGTCGTTTGACGACTATTTCTATGTTGAATTGACTTTTTATTGCGTGATTTCCATTTTCATCGGGCACACGACACAATTCATCGGGCACATGGGCAATTGCTTGGGCACACGGCCAATTATATCGGGCACACTGCCAAATATATCGGGCACACGGCACCCGGGTGCCAAATTTAACGGGCGCATGGCCAATTATATCGGGCACACCGCCAAATATATCGGGCACACCGCCAAATATATCGGGCACACGACCAAATACACCGGGCATTCGTCCAACTGAACTGCAAAAAGGTGTAGTAACAACCATGGGTGATATTTCAATAACGTTATTAGGATATGTTACAGCAACTCATTGTCAAATATCGCCATCAAAGCCTGACTCGTCGTCCCAGTCACGGGTGCCGTGTGGTTGAGCAACTTGGCCACGAACTGAGGTGGTGGTGTTGATACCAAGAATATCGTTTCAGGGCCAAGCGTTTAACTGATGGTCGGGTGAACTCGCATCGATCGAAACCAACTGCGCGCCGACGGCAGCTGGGCGAGAATTCCTGGCTTGGGTCTCGACGCCGAGTTTGTTGGCGTTGTCGGCGGCGGCGGCACCGTGCCATCCCCCCCGTCCCCCTCTATCGGCATCCCCCGTGCATCATCGTCGAACTCGTCATCCAAATGGATCTTGGGCAGCTTGGAAAACGTGTCCATAGCTTGCACCTACAACACACACACAATCCCCCAGTCGGGGCGTCAGTGGTGAAATCAACGAACCAACGACCGACTGACGATCGAACGAAATCAAACTCGCTCTAAGGTCCACGAATGAACAACCCCCCATATCAAAACAAACAATCGATCCATGCACGCCCCGTACGTACGTACCGCGCGCACGCCGGCTCGAATTTTGCGACGGAGGTTAAACTTTCGCAGTTCTTCCCTGGTCTTGGTGAGCGGAAACGTCGGCACGACGGTGCCCGTGATCCACACGTGGCAGAGCAGCTGGTCGACTGTGTACCTCTCGACGGGGGCGACCACGAGCATCTTGGATAAAAAGTCCTGCGCGTCGGGCGAGAGGTCGTCGGGGCAGTCGTACTCGGCGTGCTTGATGCGGGAAAACAGCTCCACTTGGGTATTGCCATGGAACGGCATGTACCCCACAAGCAAGATGTACGTGATCACCCCCACACTCCACACATCCACGGGCTTGCCATAAGGTTCGTGGAGGAGGATCTCGGGCGCGACATAGCTGGGCGTGCCGCACGCAGTCGTGAGGGTACTCTCGGCTGCGACCACGGCATACCCAAAATCGCCAATTTTGACCGACGTGTTGTCAGAAGCCGACGCCAAAAAGATATTTTCCGGCTACCGTTCGGATAGAAAGATATTGATCAACATACAATATATATTATATATATATTTGTGTACCTTGAGGTCTCGATGGACAATGTCGTGGTCGTGGCAGTGTTTGATGGCTTGGAGCACCAAACGCACAAGCGCTCGCGCTTCGTTTTCGGAGTAGTACTCCTATGTATGTACATATCCAAATCCGCATATCGTGAATCCTTGGACGTCGTGGTGCCACGTCATCACAGCTCATTGAGAACGTCGCATGTAGTAGTAGTAGTAATACTACCTGCTCGACGATCCGATCAAAGAGCTCGCCCCCTGCCAAGTATTCGGTGACGAGGTAGTACTGGTCCGTGTCGGCGTACACCGCGTGCAATCGGATGATGTGTGGATGCGATCGAAGCTAACGATCCATACATCCCCCCATTATTTACAGTATGATTGATGGACATGCTCGTAGTTCAGAGGTCGGAGAATGCAAAAACCTGGTACAAGTAGTTGATTTCGTGGCCGAGGGCGTCGAGGTAGAACTGGTCGAGTCCGATCTTTGCGATGGCTTTGATGGCAACGGGAGTGCCGGTGGTCTTGTCCAGACCGGCAAACACCTCCGAGTGGGCCCCCCGGCCCAGGGTGGGGCCAAACGCGTACGCGGCGTGGATGTCGGTCAGAATCGGGTGGGATGTCGCGACGGTTGCATCAACTGGACGACGACCTGATGGGGACGAGACGGCGGCGGTGCTGTCGTCTGTCGTGGATGGGTTTGATGATGATGTTGTTGGTATGGTTTGGGCTACAGTTGACTCTACTGACGACGACAGCTCGACAATGTTTGAGGGTATTGGCAGCACCGGACAGTGGTGGCCAACGCTCGACGAACTGGGACAAGTAACTGGACCCCCATTCACCAGTGTGTTAGTGATCGGAGGGGCTTCGGGTATGGAGCCATCCGCCGTCGCAGAGGGGGACGAAGGCATGTCCCGTCACTGTAACACGTTCACGAGCAAATGATCATGGAGGTCAGTCAGCACGATGGAGACTGTGCTATGAATAGCCACAAAACTTTGGGTCTCCTCTACAACTCCATACTCCATTACTATATCGTCATCACTGGCCCAGCTAATACTTGAAGTAACGTTATTATAATATGGTAACGTTCTTCGGTACCTACTAGTACATATACTTACATACTACTCACGCGTTGGGTCGTCTAACATTACTAGTTCGACCTATTAGTGTGTACACAAACATACGCGCGTCGATATATATCTCTTTAATCCCGTGCATTCTAGCTGTAGCTAGCTAGCTACCTTAGCTAGAAATGTACTACTTAGCGATGTCGTGCAGTATTCAACAGTGTGTGGTTTAGTCGTGTTATCTAAGGCGAGTCGGCCGTCTTGTGGGTACCCGACATGCCTCTGGCCAACACTGCCGTCATTTGCACCTACGACGACACACCATCATCACTCACTCACACGATATACAATATAGAAACATTTCATCGTCATAAACGACACCATCTATGGGGGAAAACCAACTTTGTATCTATCAATATCAATATATATATATATACCGTGCGCACGGCTGCTTTGAATTTGCGTCGGTGGTTATACTTCTTGAGCTCTTCGAGGACTGTGCCGAGGGGTGCTGTGGACACGTCCATATTGACCATCCACGCGTGCTTTAGCAACTCGTCGGCCGTGGCTCTCGAACTGGCGTGTACTTTGAGCATGCACCCGATGAACGCCTTGGCGTCGGCTGACACGTCATCCCAGTAGGGCGACTCAAACTTGTACGAACCGGTTTTGATAGCCGCAAAGAGGCGCGTGGGGTTGTCGTCGTGAAACGGGGGGTATCCACACAGCAAGATGTACGTGATCACGCCCACGCTCCAGATGTCCACTGATTTGCCATACGGTTCGCCCTTGATGATTTCAGGCGCCACGTACCTATATACATGATTTAATATATTTATTTATATGTTTAGTAGACGATCGCATTATGATGAAGGTTGGGTTTTCTTTGACAAACTGGACGACAGTAATATAATCATTTTACAAACAATTCGGTGTTAGCCAATCAGATTGCAGGAAACCCATGATCGTTGTTTATTCGTGTGTGTGTGACTTTCAATTAGTGTGGTGACCAAAGTCCACATTTTTTGAAAATAACGAACTACTAGTATATTGACCATTTAAAATGGACAAACTGGACGAAAGTATAATCACGTTACAAACAATTCGGTGTTAGCCAATCAGATTGCAGGAAACCCATGATCGTTTATTCGTGTGAGTGTGACTTCAATTAGTGTGGTAATTCAGCCCCAATGTCCACATTTTGACCATTTAAATTGGACGCGGATATTGATTACGGAGGGGATAAGAGTGTGGGTCTTACCCGGGAGTCCCGCACGCGGTGGTGAGGCCATCGATAGACTGCTGCTTTGCAAACCCAAAATCTGCCAGCTTAATCGATGCGTCGTCGTCGGCGCTTGTTAGCAGGAGGTTTTCTGGCTACATGTATACATCAAGAGGATGCATGAGGTGGAGCGGAATGGGAGCGGAATGGATATACCTTCAAGTCTCGGTGCACGACGTTGTGGTCGTGGCAGTACTTGATCGCTCCAAGAAGGATGCGCACGAGCTCCCGCGCTTCGTTTTCCGAGTAAAACGTCTAGAACCGGCATCAAGGTGTGAGGATGATGCGATCGTTGATGGACACGTACTTTCTCGACGATTCGGTCAAACAGTTCGCCGCCCGCGATGTATTCTGTGACAAGGTACGTGACGTTGGGCTCTTCGATGACGTCATGCAGCGACATGATGTTCGGGTGACTCAACTAGGAAGGACGTGAAGAAGGCCGTGGAGGATATGACGTGATGGGTGTCTACCTGCTTCAAGATGGAGATCTCCTGGCGCAAACCCCGCACATCGGCAGGCGACAACGACGAGGTTTTGATGCACTTGACGGCAAACTTGGTCCCAGTGACCTTGTTCACACCTTCGCGCACGACTGCAAACGCGCCAGCCCCCAGACGTTTGCCCAGCGTATATGTTTCCTTGAACGACAATGGCGGCGCTGTGGTGGCGGTCACCACCTTGGGTGAGGATGGCGCTGCCTCTGTGGGGATGTCGGGTTGGCTGCTCGATGATGGCGGAGAGATAACATCCCGATCGTTGGAGTCATCTGACGGAGTCTTCTTCATCGCATAAACTACCATTGCCGCAGCTAAGGCGCCGACAACGACCCACGTAGTCACGTGGACCGCCGAAGTGGTCGGCGGCGGCATCTCTCGGCCGCGAATCGGTGTGATTGGGTCAGCCAATCGTCGAGCATCACTTACCAGCATTCTATCTTAAAAACCAAGTGTTATATTTCAGCGGGTAACTACCTACACTCTGCATTCTTATCTGTGGCATAGTAATACTAAGTTCAATAACAAACATTCTGGAGTGGATGTTCTAAAAAGCTACAAACCGTCTGGTATATTCTGATTGGACATATCTCAACCGTATGTCGACTTCTCTCAAGACACTCGCGCGTGGCATGACTGGCGGAAGTCTGTACAAGGGGACGACTGTGTGACGAAGCATGTCACGCAAGGAACTCCGCCATGTTCAAAGCCGTAGCTCGTGTTTGCCAGCAATCATGCCGCCGCTCTGTTGGCAAAGACAGTGAGTTGAACAGGAGCTACAGTCTGGAACATGGCGGAGTTCGTTGCATGCATGCAGCTCGGGGGCAGTGGTCACTTGTGTGTGACCACTGGAAGACTCCGATTCAGAATCAAAGCGAGATCAACTCGACGTGCAGCGGAACCTCCAAGCTCATGCGACTCCAGCACAACTCTGTACTTTCAACTTCTAGGGCGTTTCGTTGCATGTCGAGGATGATTTCGCATTGATTCTGAATCCGAGCAGCCTTGACTCGCCGCAAGTGGTCGCGTCACCGCATTATTGTCGTTCGAAGCAATGGACGAATGAGCACAACACCATGTCGTCTGCGCATACTCGTAGGACTATAGTAGCGTTACGCAGACCTTGTCGACCACCACCTGAGCTATCGATGATAATGATTCGAGTTTGGCCGATTTTGGGTGCAACGTGATATATAAACTGCGTTGTGCTGTCGCGGCATAATTCAAGAGAAGATGGATTGCAATAATGCTATGATTCGAACCTCCTCTTGCGTCCAAACTCGTTTCGACATCTACACGGATGATCATGCGCGGCGTCGGTTGAAAAGGCCATGACTCCGCGAGCGAGGTCGTCGCGGCATACGTTACTGACCGTGAGGATTGCAAGTTGACGTTGTTACGGGATTTCGTCATCACGTCAAAGTGTTGGGCTAGCACAAGGAACGTCTACTGGGCCTCCAAAAAGGCTGGGACGACGAGAAGACAAGTAGAAGTGCAAGGCAACAACTGGTATGAATGAATACAAGGTCGACAACTCTTTTAGCCAATCACGGTCACGTAATTTTAGACTAGCCAATGGTAGGGCTTCATTTGTCGACAGGTCACTTACAAGTAAGAAACAATTGGCTCGTCACTTTCAGAATTCCTTCAACATAGATACAGTAGTACTGTATATGCAAGCTACCTGACCGAATGGTCTAGTACTTATGTTCAAACGTCGACCAATAATTCTGCTACTGTATGTTCGTCGCCGTAGCCCAGCTCGTATCCAACTCGCAGTTTTTTGTCCACTTTACCAGTACTAACTGTATGCTTACATGTACTAACAACAGTGGTTATAGCCGTACGGGTTATCCGGACACTATACGGATAATTCTGCTTGGATAATACTAACAGGAAGTGGTTACTAACCAAGCAGCTAACTTACAGTTAAGTAACGTTATCAAATCAACTAACGATTGTATGTGCAGGGAAATACTGTCCAGAAATGATAATCCTCATATTCGACCAAACTTTGGCTAATTAAGCATTATTACAAGGATGGACTGTACCCTACTTACTACCTACATACACTAGCAGTTCCAAAATCAAAGCAGCAGGATGTCCTGTACTGCCACACACTCGTTCTGGTCTCATTGCGTGCCCCAAGATTTGAGTGAGTAAAACAAGTTGTAAAAGTGACATTAGCGGACTCTTCCTCGTGTTCGTTCACACGACACACGGACGGTATTGATGCTGTACCTGTGTGTCTAGTCACCGTTCCTCATAGACTAGTAGTGTCATCTGCTTAGGGCTTGACTGCATCACCAGTACCAGTAGCAGCAGCAGTACCAGTAGCAGCAGCAGCTTCCGCCACTGGCGCTTCGCCTTGGACATTCACCTTGACATCGTCGGCCGCGACAGCTTCCAACTCATCGTCTGACCCCGGGGCGTCCTTGCCATGCGGCGGAGGGACCAAGCCCCGCGTTAACGCCGCCGTCACTTGCACCTATGTATGTATATGCATATTCATGACAAGTATGTGGACGGAACGATTCGTACCGTGCGCACAGCCGCCTTGAACTTTCGGCGGGTGTTGTACTTCTTGAGCTCTTCCATGGCCTTGGTGAGCGGCACCGTCGACACTTCGTCGCCCGTGACCCATACATGCTCGAGCAACTGGTCCGCCGTGTGGCGGTCGTTCGGGTTAACGATCAGCATCTTGGAGATGAAGTCCTTGGCGTCGGCCGACACGTCGTCCCAGTAGGGCGCGTCAAACTTGTACTGGCCGAGCTTGATGGCCGTGAAGAGGCGCTTCTGGTTCTCGTCGTGGAACGGGGGGTACCCGCAGAGTAAGATGAACGTGATCACGCCGATGCTCCAAATGTCCACCGACTTGCCGTACGCTTCGCCCTTGAGGATCTCGGGGGCGACGTACCCCGGAGTGCCGCACGCGGTGGTGAGGCCGGCCTTCAAGTCCTGCTTGGCAAACCCAAAGTCGCCAATCTTGATATACGCGTCGTCGTCCTTGCTGGTCAGCAGCAAGTTCTCAGGCTACACAGAGAAGGGTGAGGAACGCGTGACGACAACGACGTCGAACCTTCAAGTCGCGATGGACCACGTTGTGGTCGTGGCAGTACTTGATCGCACCAAGCAGCACTTGGACCAAGTCACGCGCTTCTTTTTCCGTGTAAAACGTCTACCAGGTTCATCTGAGGATACGAAAGGACTGCAAGGAAGGTGGTACCTTTTCGACGATGCGGTCGAACAACTCGCCGCCCTGCATAAACTCCGTGACGAGGTAGTAGTATTGCGCTTCAGTGTACACTTCAAAGAGGGTCATGATGTTGGGGTGTTCCATCTACGTTGCATGCTTGTCAACGTCGCGTCCCCTTGATATGGCAACTAGTACCTTCTTGAGGATATCGATTTCCTCGTGGAGCGCGTCCAAGTCTTCCTGGGACAACCCACTCTTCTTGATGCACTTGATGGCAAACTTCTTGCCCGTCGACTTCTGAATCCCCTCCTTCACCACGGAGAACGTGCCTTCCCCCAGTTTCTTGCCCAGCGTGTAATTGGCTTCAAACCCATGGCGCTGCGGCTCGTTCGTCACCAGTTGCGCACCAGTAGACCCTGTGGCTGCTGAGGATGCGGGAACGGCACCGTCATTCTGGGCGTTCGGCGCGGCCGGCACTTGAGGGATCGGACTCGACTTGACGCACCCCATGTTGTACGAATGAGGCCCAATTTGGAAGTAACCCCATAGATATATTCGTTCGATATTCGACCAAGGACTTTTGCTTCAATATCTTGCGTTCAGTATACCACTTAAATTCGGATCCACCCGAATTAGGATGCCTAATTAGGCCTTGGAATTGGTGACACACTCTACAACTGAATTGCTTGACCAAGGTTGTGGGGTGATTGATTCTAAGCGGCGATGATCTCATGCCAGTGGAGAGCAACAGCATGCATGCTTCCAGCGACGTGTCTCTACTGTAAACAGCGCAAATGTGTCTGCTCTGCAGAGAGCGAGTCCGCAGCTCCTACCCGCGATAACCCGTATGCTAATACACTATATTTTGTTACCTGTAAATAGTGTAGCAACGGCGGTGTCGGGTGTGTTTTTCGGTGCACTTTGTTATCCATAACGTTACTATTAATAGAATTGGGTAGCCAATAATTGCCATTAACAAGTCAACATAACTATTGCATGGAATGAAATGGGCTCATACGAGTGCCTGGTGAGGTGGGACATACTACTTCCCACCTAGGCATTGATTGTATGTACACCAAACACAAGTCGTGATCCAAGTTGGCAGAGAACTACAAACCTCGCTACAGTAACGTTAGCGTTACAAAACCATGGCGAAAATCCGGGCTCATAAATTCACTTCCAGTTAACTGCAAGTTTGGAATAATACTGTAATACTTACTATTAATAGTAGTACGACCAAGAAAGTGCAGAATCCCGCCAATACTTTTAACGATCACCAACATAATAATATTAGGTTGTGTACCAGGTCTTTTTGAAATTGTATGTGGTTTTTTATAATTGACTTTCGTAAATAATCATTATATCATTGTATGTCGCCTTTGCGGCAAAATAAGTCGCAAAAGCGCTCTGCACTATCTCCTCGGTCCATTGAACGAATCTGGCGCTGTAATATACTGTAGCTCATGCTTCGTTGAATAAAATTAAATTTCACTGTAAAACATAATAATTTGTGTATAATGTTGTGGAGGCGTAACGATACAAAACATATCGAACTACAGTAGTACATTCTACCCACCTTGTCTTTCATCAAGCTCGCGACTGACACGTTCATGTTGCCATCGGCAATTCCTTGACTCTTAGCACGCGTGAGCACCTATGGTGCCGACGTGGCAGTTGTACTTGTTGGCTAAGTGTTGGCCAAATCCGTTTGGCAGTCTACTCTTGAACAAGGTGTCACGGTACAATGTAGGATAAGTCCCGCCTTCCAATTTTGAGTGATTAATGAATGTTTGTCTGATTTATGAATGTTTGTATTTTCGGAGTGTTGATATTATATACATTTTTGTATTGACATATCGAAATCCAAAAATGGACATGCTATATTGCGGTTGCACATCAAGTGACAGGCACTTTCTTCTTATCCAATCAGCTCCTCTACACTAAACCCAGGGGTTTTTACGCGTTAATTTGAATTTAACTTCAAATTATTATGATGTGTCATGTCTCCCTTCCTTCAAGACGCACCATTGTATTGTGGGACGGGGGGAGTAATAACCACTTTAGTAGGTATTATTAATAATACTATTAATAGTTAGTACAAGTTTGTGACACGCAAGTTCCGGGATTGTAGATTAAGGTAACGCATCGAAAAATCCCGAACAGCATCGAAATCGCGAACCGTGTCAATTTTGACCAATTAATGACTTCCCTTGGTGGCCGATCAAATTCTATTGGCTATGATTATATTCACCACTCCATGTTGGCACAATCAAATTCAATCTAATTTAATTCCAAACTGTGATATATTATCTGCATCCACTATGATGTAGTTGAATTCTATCATTAAAATGGTGTCGAATATAATGATTTTCATTGACGTTTTGAATTTAAACATCCAGATTAAAATTGGCGGTGTTATTTTGCAAATTTTTATAGCATCATACTTAACACAAGACATTTGAGTGTTCGTGATTTCGGAATTCTTGGAGTTCCCATCTCGGCGTGAAAGTGGTGATAATAATTTTCGTCCAAATCGCAAAACTCATTCAATTGTGCTGGAAATGGCACATTGAAATGGAGCTTGTATTATATTTTCTTTGGGTAGTCTAGTTTCTCCAGGATATCAACTTGAATGGACAGGTCAAATTTTCGGCAAAAAGTGTTCGGGATTTCGATGCGTTACCTTACATTTGTCGAAATCACTACCAGTACTAACTACTACCGGTAGTAGTAGTCTACTACCATAACGTTTTACTACGTACTAATAGTAATACCATCATTATCAGGGCGACGCCACATTCGCTGCCATCATCGCTACAGTAGCACCAACATCGGTGTCACCAACACCTTCAACTGCATGTAAGTATTCGCGTGCGTCAAAGATCGACCAGACAAACACAACCAATTGGTCCCCATCTGCCCGAGATACTGTAGTCGTGTGAGCACTGATGGGTTTTTCTCTTCCTTTCTGTGAAATATTGCTTTGCTGGCAAAGTCCACGAGATGCACAGGAACTAGTACGAAATGCAAAAAGAAGTCCTGCAATATGTTGGAGTACTTCGAAGTCATAATGTTGGCGTCGTCACACAGTTTTCACCTGTCACCTTCCTTTATGCATTGCCTTGGCCGTATAACGTAACGAGGCAATTTATGGACACCATTTTTGTCGAAGATAGCTCGAAAATATGTTGCAAATGTTGCAAATTTTATCTATTTTTTTATCATTTTATATCCCAATAAAGCTTAGGTTGTGATTGATCAAATGGAACTTATTTCATCAAGTTTAAGGAGGTATTACAGCAGTTAGGTGGCTTTGAAGTATTGAATGTTCATTGGATGAGATGCGCCAATTTATGGACAGGGTACATTATACTTAATTTGACTATACTAAAAGTTCGTTCGATTCGAAGATTTCCAATGGAAACAAATATAAGATTCCGCAGTATACATAAGAAATCAAAGGATATAGAATTTAAACGACAAGGCAACTCACAGTCAATTACAATTCCACCATTTCGACCACGTCGTCCGGAATGAGCCGCAATGTCAACATCCTGACCACCAAGTAGGCTCAGAAATGGTACGGCGTCTCAGGATTCTCACATCACTACATCTATATTGTGTGGATTGCAATGTCGTGGTGGCTCTGGTGGGCCAACGCGGTGGAGCAAGAGGTCTTGGTAGCACCCATCGCAAAGTGCTAAAGCCGCCACTTCAGCACTTGCGATGGGTGCAATCAAGACGTCTTGCGCCACCGCCCGCGCAACCACGTGATCACACCGGCAGGGAGATGTACGGTACCGATACGGGCTGGATGGTGGA
>NW_009798351.1:98952-119280 GCF_000520075.1 Aphanomyces astaci | reverse complement strand
CTTGAAGATATATTTAATTGAAAAAGAAATACAATTTATACTGTTTTAAAATCATACAATTTCAAAATTATTTATGGAATTCGCAAGGTGGTTCACCTTGCGCAGCATACAAAATTGCCTATTTCACCTTGTTTTTCTGTTTACAGTTAATGAGCTTCAGATTTTCGCGCCATGGTGCTCGCGCCTTCGCTACTGTTCTGATAATTGATTCTCTTTGAATTTATTCTGTGTGCGATAATGGGTTACAAAAGTATTTCAGTATTAGAGTAAGTTGAACTTGATTTTGATTGGCTCGTGCACCCTGTCCATAAATTGGCGCATGTCCATAAATTGACTCGTTACGTTACCAATGTCCAACGGAATCGCGGGCTTTTTAAAGTCTACGAGCTGATTGGGTATACTATAAACCTGTGTCCAATCCGATTCGAGCAAGAATTGGAATATTTTCTAAATCGGCTTTGATTCGCCAAAATAATGACCAATCCAGCAATATGAATTGTAATTTGATCCAATCAAATAAGAGTCTATTTGAGCAAAACGTGGTCAGCTTATAAACCCCATACACGTCATACGTTAAACGGGTCGTTAAGCGATGGGATTGGCTAGCTAATTGCGTTTTTATTCCACACAGGTGATTTCACGCTCCGAGAAAAACCAAGTCGGTGGCTTGAAGGCGACAAACATGGCGGACACCCGGCGGGAATATGGAGACGAGATCATGGAGGACGCGGACGGGGGGATCGCCCGCGGGAAGACAGGACGACCCCCCGCGGCAGTTCGAGTGCATTACGACGAGACGGGCCGGATGAAGAATGCGTCCACGGCACTCCTCGTGTGTAAGTTCTGCCACAAGGAAGTTGCGGGTCGCGCTGTGTCACTCGAAGGTCACTTGAAGAAGTGCCCGAACGCACCGGAAGAGGTGCGGCCGCCCAAGATCGACAAGAAGGAGCGCATGCCAGGACACTTGTCGTCGTCACATGCGTCGTCGATGGTCATGGCCATGTCCACAGCCGGGGCATTGAAGGCCGAGACGAAGCACGCGATGAAGAAACTGTGTACGGTGACGTCGTCGATGGAGAGCAAGTTCAAGAATCTGGTTGTGCCCAAACTCAACTCGATCCAGTCCTTGCATCTAATGATGCGCGACAAGCGAAGCACCCATCTCCAGTTCAAGCAACATGCCGATCGTCTTATGCGGTATGCCTTGGTGTCGTGCAGGTGAATCAACAATCTTGTTATCGAAATCATGTAGACTATTGGCCGAGGAAGCGTTGGCAACATGTGCGATGGAGTTTGCGACCGTGTGGACCCCCAACGGCGTCGAGTACTCGGGGATGCGACCCAACAGCAACGTGTGTGCGGTGCCGATCGAGCGATCGGGGGACAGTTTGCTCGAGCAAGTTCTGCAATGCGACCCCGCCGTTTCCGTTGGTAACGTGATATACACCAACCGCAGTATGCTTAGTTGTTGTCTTTACCCTTATTTGTCTGGTCGTTCTAGGCAAACTCTTGATCGAACAAGACGAATCGTCGCCTGAAAAGAGTCCCGTCCTGTTCTATTCGAAGCTTCCGCCACGCATTCCCTCCTTTGACCGTGTGTTGCTGTTGGAACCGACCCTCGCGACGGGTTGTGCCGCTGTTGTCGCTATTCGGGTATGGCATTAAGCTTAGACGAAGAGTCGTTCTATCCATATTGGACAGGTCATCTGAACGGTACCGTAGTTGCTGTTAGACGCGGGCGTGGACGAGCGCAACATTGTCCTCGTGAGTGTCGTGGCATGTCCCGTGGGCCTCACGGCGGTGTTTCAACTGTACCCGGAGGTGAAGATCATTGCGACCGCGATCGACCCCGAACTGAACAGCACCATGGACACGTCGCCGGGGCTAGGGGACTTTGGCGACCGGTACTTCAACACAATGCAAGGGCACAAGCCGCATGTCGGCCACGTCCTGTCGTCGGTGCGGCATCCGCTCGGCGGCAACGTCCTCGTCGACGAGTACTCGATAGTGTAATAATGTGGGGTTGTTTGGATTTTGAATTTGCGCGCGGGGATTTCGTGGAAAAAACCGCATTTACCGGAAACGCGCTGAACGTTGAATTCCCAGGTGTTTTGATCTGATTGGTCAAAAAGCGAGTTTAAGTCCCCGCCGTTGGTTTGCCGTCCTTTAAAACAACTTAAAGCGCCATGGCCGAGTCTCAGCTCCAAAAACTCAAATATGGCGACGAGCTGATGGAGGCAGCCGAGCAGATCGCGCGCGGCAAGACGGGACGACCGCCAGCTGCTGTCCGCATCTACTTTGAGGAGACGGGCAAGATGAAGAATGCATCCACGACCCTCCTCTTGTGCAAGTTCTGTCACAAGGAGATCGCCGGTCGCGCCATCTCCCTCGAAGGCCACTTGAAGAAGTGTCCGAACGCACCCGAGGAAGCGCGGCCGCCGAAAGGAGCCAAGAAAGAGAAAGTGCCGCGTTCGGCGTCCGACATGGCATTCGGCGGGGGCCATGGGAATGGTAATGGGGGTGTCAAAGGCGAACACAAACACTCGATGAAGAAACTGTGCACCGTCACGACGTCCATGGAGGGTAAGTTCCGCAACCTCCTCGTGCCCAAGCTGGCGGCGATTCAGTCGCTCCATTTGATGCTGCGTGACAAGCGAAGCTCACATTTGCAGTTCAAGCACCACGCCGACCGACTCATGCGGTAAGGTTCTACCGACGATCCGTGTATTCATCCATTCATGCAGGATCATGGCCGAGGAAGCGTTGGCCGTGTGCGCCGTGGAATTCGCAACGGTGTGGACTCCCAACGGCATGGAATACTCTGGCATGCGACCGAACAACAATCTCTGCGCGGTTTCGATCCAGCGATCGGGCGACTGTTTGCTGGAACAGGTGTTGCAATGCGATCCGTCCGTGTCTGTCGGTACGATCCTCCGTCCCCTCGTCTTCCACATGGACATGCTCATCGTTGTTTCGTCAGGTAAACTGCTCATCCAACGCGACGAAACCTCTGCGGAAAAGACCCCCATCTTGTTCTATTCCAAGTTGCCGCCGCGACTCCCAACGTTTGACCGCGTGTTGCTTCTCGACCCCATGTTGGCTACGGGAGGCAGCGCCATGATGGCCATCCAGGTACGTATATATCCCATTATCGAACCCCCCCATCAACGTGACACGCATGTGTGTGTGTTTGTCGTAGTTGCTCCGGAACGCCGGGGTCGACGAAGCCAACATCGTGCTGGTCAACGTCGTGTCGTGTCCTGTCGGCCTCTCGTACATCTTCGACACGTTTCCGTCCATCAAGATCCTCACGTCTGCCATCGACCCCGACCTGAACGCCAACAAGTCGGTGCTGCCAGGCCTTGGTAGTTTTGGTGACCGCTACTACAACACGACCAACTAACTGGCTCGTACACATTCGAGTATATATATATATATATATATATATATAACTATGGCCGCCGTGAAAACAATTGCAATTCTATCAATAATCAATCACACACAGTATATTATTGTCAAATTGACCTAATCGATTAAAGAACCGCCTGAGCCAATCAAATCACGTCATGTCAAATTTCTGCCAATCCAAACGTTTGACCCCTCCGCATTGGGCAAAACTATTTATATACTCATCATTGTATAGTATAGTGTGTACAAGATTAAATAATATCAAACTCTACCAAATTTGGGTGAATATATATATCACTTTCTTCGTATGCTTGCCGTTTTTGGCGGTTACATGTATCATCCATCTTGCGTCGTTGAGGCAGCAGCATTCCATCTTCCATGGAGCGACCGCCGTCCTTGTATCGACCCGCCCGCAATTCGACTTATAACTTTGTCTCTCCTCGCACACCATCGCGTTCGTCCCCACGACACACATATGATGACACTGGGATATCTGCGACAGTGTTGGACGCGATCGTCGCCGGCGTCCTCGAAGCATGGGCCATTCGATTGGGCCAAGAAGAGTCGTCGTCTTTTTCACTCGACCCTGCTTCTTCTGGCCATGAGGCAGTAGGAAGTCCGACTGTCGCTGACCGCGTGCGCAAGTTGTGGCAGGCGGTGGTGCGGCAGTCTCATGACGTGGCGAGTCCTCATGCCTTGCCCAACCCAATCTGCACGGCCATTTGCGTCGAGATCCTCGTCGAGGTACAGTCGACGGTTGGACGTCGTCTTCGCAGGGATGACTTGGACATAGGTCTTGCATGTGGTGCTGCCACGTCATTCTGGCCTCGCCGAGGTCCTCATTGGCGGACTCGTTCATTCGATTTATGCTACGTACGACCCGTCCAAGTCGTACTACGCCAACAACATGTATGCCCATGGTACGTACGCTCTGGTGGTTACCTCGTTGTCAGTTATACTACTACTACTAGATGAGAGATTCTTACCTTGGACGAATATCCATAAATAATATATATATATATATATATTGAGGATTCTGTACGAATTTCCAGACCCCGTCGAATCGAATCACGAATCGACGCAATTGGCTAATCCTTTTTTAGTGGATGATTTGATTGGCTCTTGCAGAAAGGACTAGTACATTCAACCAATCACAACTCCGGCATGATTATATGAATTAGACAAACAACCACTCTGAATTTTGAACGTTTCTAGCGAATTTACAATATATATTATGTATATGTAGCTGCTGCACCTTATTACACTATATGTAACATATATAGCCGGCCAAGACAAGTCGACGGTGTCTGTAGTTCAAGCCACAGTGCGGATGATTTACACTGTACGACGACGAATATGATGGCGATAGAATCAAGCGCCATATATGTACGGGTTGGTTGGCTAACGTTCGTTGCTTATGGTAGCTGTATAGCCAACTAGACCCATCTACGCAGCGCTCGGTGGCGACGGATCTCGTCAAGCCCCAAGTAAGCACCGACATGCTGGGCGATCTGTGGGACGTGCTCATGGGCACGCTGCCGACGCGGGACGAGGCGGCGGGGCACATGGCGCTGCTCTCTCGATGCTTTTCGTCGCTCCGTCGACATGAAAAGTGCCAACTCCTGCCGCAGCTCGCGTCGTCGTTCATTCCACGGCGCGTCGAGGAATTCCTTCCGCCGACGAATTCCCATCAAGATCCAGACGACACGTTCGACGTCACACCGACTGCTTCTTCTCCGACGACGACGGGTACCCATCACACACAACCTCCTCCACTCTGTCGCAGAAGCCAGCGCGGGTCGAACATTTTCAATCCCCGCGAATATCGGAAAGCATCGTCGAGGCTGGGCAAGTCTTCGCTGGTACGAGGAAGCCATCAACTCATGGTGCAACGCAAACCGTCCGAGGTGCGAAAGGGGGGCACGGCGCTGGGGGTAGCCGCCTTTCGCCGCAAGTCCACGCGGGTGCACGACGTCGTCCTCCCGCCAGACCAGCTGCACGGAATCTTACCGCTTGTGGGGTATCATCACCACCACCACCCACGGCAGAGCACGGCGCCGCCACCTCTAATGACCAAACCTTCGTTGCTGGTCCAGTACGAAGACGAGCCCGACACGTCGGCCGAGTTGCTTGAGTTTCTTGACGAGTTGGCGGACGATTTGAAAGAGATCTACGCGTTGCTGCGGGTGGGGGAGTACCGTAGCCAGCAGAGCGGGATGCACGACTTGGCGCAACTGCTGACGACGCGGCTGCATGTGACGCTGGATGACGACGGGATGAGCGACCCCAAGGACAAGGAGCGGACGGCCGTGACGACCATCGTCCAGATGCTCAAGGCCCATCCGTCGGCGCTTGGGAGTGTGTTGAAGCACGTGCCTGACTTGGTTGTCGACACGTTGCGGGTACAGCAAGGGATCCTCAAGTATGTCATGGTGCATTGTTCGTGGGTGGTCGGGCAGTTTCTCAAGCTAGACGAGGTTGCAGCGGACACGTGGCAGGCTATCGTGAAGGCGCAGTCTGAGAAACAACTGACGCTGCTGTGGTCCACAGATCAGGACGCGGGGACCGAGGAGGAGGAGGTGGTCGTGTCACCCGTCGAGGCGGCGTACCAGTGGCTGCAATCGCATGTAACTGACACGGCCAAAGTGCTGCTGCTCAACCACGACATGGCCAAGCATATCTTTGCCGCCATGGAGCGCGAGGTGGAGCTGGCGGCCAAGGGGGCGACCAACAAGGGGCTGCGCCTCAAGATGCTGCTCACAGAACTGGACGACTTGCCCACGTTTCAAGCGCACACCCACTTGGCGACCCAGAAAGGATTCGAGATGGCGATGAAGCACGACATGAAGGGCATGGTGACGTTGCTCACGATCATCTTGTCCAACAACACCCATCTGAAGGACCTGGTCACGTCCAACGTCGAAGTCATCGCGGCGCTGGCCATGCACAACAAACATGCGCTCATCAACCTGCTCAATTCGGACCTCGTGACGTGGAAACCGTTCTTCATGCAGGCGATGACTCAACACGCGTTTCTTCTCACCGACTGGTATTCTTATTTTTGTCCATTTACCCAAAATTTGGACTTTTATGCTGATTCGCGAAAAATCCATCATCGATTGATTGGTATCACACTAAATGAAGTCACACACGAATTAAACGTTGATGTTGGTTTCCTGCAATCTGATTGGCTCGACTTCCTTTTACGCAAAATTTGGACTTTTGTGTTGATTCTTTGCCAAATCTATCGATCGATTCTTTGTCCTGACGTTTGTATGTAAAGATCGTCCAGTATCACACTAATTTCAGCCATACACTAATTCGGTGTTGTTTTGGTTGAAGAAGAGTGGATTTGATTTGCTACCTTGATTCGTGTTCTGGGTTTTGATTGGTCGATAAACGATTGTTTGCCGATTTGGAGCTAATTTCGAAAGATCAAAATACTGACTGTATCGCAGCAGACCCACGACAATTGTACTTATGTTTGTAGCTTGATGGCAAAGGTACGAACGATCACATCGGGAGCGAGCGAGCTTGGACAACGCCGTCTCGAATCCCCCCCGTTGTCATACTATCAGTTGTATATAGTACACGTTGTTTCAACGTGAGAGTTGGTAGACCAAACATTTGGGTGGTGGGGACCAGTTGATGGTCGCGTATCATTCGGTTTTGGACGGCGTGGCCGGGCGTTGGGTTACGGGTACGTTGTGTTGTACGATGTGTTCCAAATCATAGTGGAGCATGTGGGTAGATGACGCGGACCGGTCGTCGGGGGTGACGTTCAAGCCTCGCAGCCACTTTACCAGGGCGGTAAGTGTCCTTCGTATTGCAAATCGTCGCGGCAGCCGGGCGTCGTCGTCGGAAGGGACGGTCGAGGTCGTGCATGCAACGGACGGAAAGGACAAGCGGTCGATGGCGGGCTCGCCGTCTGTCAAACGAATGGCCAGCATGCGACAGCGGCAGATGCTGGATGGGGTGCCGCGTGCGTCGGTCGTCCCTGGCGTGTACCACATTCCTTGGATTTGGAAGACGTTCCTCATCGACGCCGCGTTGGAACGGCCAACGATGCAGCAGGATTCTTGGGGCCGACGGGAGCTGAAACGCTTCATATTGGACATCCTCATCGAAAAGATCAAGCTCGACGAGCTCGAGATTGATGAGGACGTCGTGAGCGACCTGTCCGTGTTTGTGTGCGATTATCTCACGACCAAGCTGCAAAATCGAAGGTATGTCATGCAACGTACACCTTTGAGTGGGCTATCATGGTGATTGCCGTCGTGTAGCTTGGTAAGCTTTCAACTGCAGCAGCTCGTGAATGGATTGCAAAAGCATATCGAAGATCCTCGGGTGTCGTTCTTTGCCGCCGCGTGCGGCGTCAAGCAACTGCTCCGACGGGGGGTGTTGCATTCATGCCTGCGTTCGTTGTCCCACTTGCTCTTTGGCGAGCTTCGGGTTTGATTGTGCACGCATATCGTCCACTCGTCTTGACAAGATTCTCAACGCATCCTAGATCTTCCGGCAAGACAAACGGCTGCAAGAACTCGTGGATGGATCATGCGTGGTGCCAGTGGCGGCTGTCGAGGCGGCAGCGCGGAGTGTCTTTGCGCAGTGCTTGTCTTCGGAAGAGATGGATGTCGTCGTGCATCAGATCGCATCCCTGCGGCGCTTCCCCGCCTCAGACATGTACTGTTCTTGGCGCGCGATTTGAAAAACTGCACAAATGACACACATTCGGATCAAGAGTGAATGTATTTGTAGAATTTTTAGAGAGTGAATGTATTTTGAGATCTTAGATCGAATGAGTTGAACCACGTCGACCTGGACGATGCTATGGCAGTGTACCTGCAGCAATGGCAACAGATCGAAGGGCATATGGACGAGGTAGGCATGGAGTCCTCTACTTACACCACCCACAGCTGATCGTTCATGTGATGGTAGCAATTCATCCTTGCGTTCAACCGCTTCCGAGGTGCGAACCAAGACTTCGTGGGAATTGACCAGTTTGTCAAGATCGTGACGACTGTGACGCGGCATGGCGTCAGTGTACGGGACTGCCGCCTCATCTTCTACGACACGGGCAAGGAAATGATCGACCTCAACACGATCCTTCGACTCATGCAAGAGTACGACCTGCGCATCTCCCTCTCGCATCCCAAGGTCATGCTCGACGAAGCCGACTTTGACTGCATCCGGCAATGCCTGGGCGTATCCAGCGTCCTGTCCTTCGAAGACGAATTCAAGCAGCTCGTGGCATGTTGGACTGAGGTGAAACCGAAGATTGACAAGCAGATGGCGTCGTTGCATCAGACCGATGAGACCAAACGAGACCTGGCATACCATCTCCAAGCGGTGGAGGACTCCCTCGCGTACCTTCGGTCGGGCATCGACACACCATCCATGAACTCTACGTGGGAAACCTTCCGCAGTTCCATCGCCAGGTACTTCCTCCATCCTTCCTGCACACGAGAGCTATCGTTATCATCATCCCTGTGTGTGTTGTGCGAAGTTTGCAAGCAGCTGTAAACGCCCAGCGGAGCTTCAGCATCCTGTACGTACAATGCCACGTGCGAAAATGGGTGTCCAAGCTCAAGCGGCGCAAGTCGGAGCGGCGATCGTTGATGCTTCAATGAGGCAATCCCGTCGCCACTGCAAGCAATGGTACTTCCCCCTTGCGACGAACACCTCTGCGATGACCAGTCAATGCTCATCCCCGCCAAAGAAAGCAACATGTGCCTCCCCCAACTTGAATCTTGATATTACCCCTTCTACTGTACCTACACCAACGTGGCGGCTTGAGATGCACCAACAACAATGGAATCGTGTTAAAGAGTAGATTCAGGCACTGAGGTGTGTATCTGACGAAGTCGTGCAAGAGAGGCGTCATGTTCGACTTGACGGCTTATTGCGCTTCAGCCAAGTAGTCCTTGACTTCGCTGGGGGTCAACACGCGGAACTTCTTGTCGGTGCCGATCACGCCCACTTCAATGTTATGTTCGTTCATTTCGCCTTCAAAGCCATCGCGCATCGTCAACAGGGCCGTGTTGATCGCGTCTTCCAATTCAATGTCGTCCGCGTATCTCTACTCGAAAAAGTCACTCGTGAGGATTCGAAGACAAGCATGGAGGGAGCGTACTCGTTCGAGGAACGTCTTCTTCGTGACCGAGTCCTTGCCGATCGCCGTGGCTTTCCAGCCAAAGTACGATCCAGATGGATCAATTTGGTACAACTGAGGGCCTTCGTCGTCGTACCCGGCATACAACAGCGACACTCCAAACGGACGCACGCCACCCGACTGCGTGAATTCTTGCATGATCGCCGCGATGTCTCGCACCAAGATGGACGCAGGAGAGTTCTCCTACAAGAGATCATATGTCACATGCGTACATACACGACGAGGGGTTTACCTTGTACTTGAGGAAGTACGCCTGGGCCTTCTTGCGCGCCTTTCGCACAAGGACGCGGTAGTCCGGGCCGAGACCGCTGTAGATGACCCCCGCGCTCGAATGAAGAGTTTCAATCTTCTTGTACGCCTTTTCGTCGACCAAGATCGTCGGTAGCTTCTTCTCGGTGACGATCACCACGCCGTTCTTGCAGCGAATGCCGAGGGTAGCATGGCCGCCGTTGTTGACTGCGTTAAGGGCATATTCGATCTGAAGAAGCTTCCCCGACGGGTTGAACGTCGTCAAACTGAACGAGTATGCTGAGTCCGCCATGTTCAATGATCCTACGCATCAGCAACACCATCATGCATGAGGGTTCCCGCATCATCAGCATCACTCCTCGCGTACCTCAAATCCTGAATTGGGATAGCTGAAGAAGATATCCTCGTCAAACCGAATACTCGTTTCCAGAGGTATTCAATTTGAACCCCTCACCGCCGCGCTGCTTCTATCGAGGGAAATGCTTCTTGTATCAAGGTCACATTCAACCTCTTGTATCAAGGGAAATGTACCTGAATCGAGAATTATTATCCGGACACAACGATATGCTGCTGCAATATGCCCGCGGCGCGCTGCGCGGTGTGTGGAACTGGTTCTTTGAGACCCCCAACTGCCTCTTCCAGGTAGACTCGATGGCGAGTGAGCTGCATGAGAAGACGACCTTCCTTCTATTGTGTAGCTGTTGTATGTATCCTTGCTCGTATCATGCTACTACTGCCTTGTCACCGAAGTGTGGCCTTCCGTTGGCATTGTGGACAAGTATGTAACTCTATGTACACGTAATGTAGTGTACATACAACGACCTGTGTACAATGAAACTGACGTAGACTCATGTCGGCTGTATTCGGCGTCCTGGCATTGGAGCTGTTCGTCGTCGTGTCATTCATTGATCCAGGCCGCATCACGCGCGACAACGTGAACCACTTCAAGCGGTATCCGTCCCATAATGTGCTCTATCCTGCGGGCAAGACATGCTCCACGTGCCACACTCTCAAGTAGGTCTCCCTCCCATTTCCTCGTCTAACGTCGCCACAGGATTCCTCGGTCCAAGCACTGCCGCGTATGCAACCACTGCGTCGCCCGCTTTGACCACCAGTATGACACACACGACTCCATGCGGCATACATCCATTTCAGTAATACCATGTCATTCTCATGTGTTGCTGTAGCTGCAGTACGACTCCTCCAGCCAAACATGTCCTTGGTTTGAACGATCCATCCTATCGTAGTTTGGGTCAACACATGCGTGGCAGTCCACAACTACGGAGCGTTCTTTGGCTTTCTGGTCGTGAATACGATGGGTGCGGCGCATTTGCTGTACTTGACCATGCGCAGTTTTGTGTTGAAAGTAAGAGCGAAAGGCTGCATTTTGCATGTTACACTTGAGGCATCATGGTACGTACTGTAGGTCGACGCTGTCCTTGGTCCATCGTCGTCGGCGCGGTCTGTGGACGATGTCAAGCAGCTCCTCACAGAACTCCTTTCCGTAGGCTAAGTTTTCCCTGCTTCATTAGGCGATCATACATCGTAGGTGAAGCCAGGACTTACCTTTGTCGCTTCTATGAGTGCCATGGTGTGGTTCCTCGTCAGCTGCTTGATGGGGTGCCAGCTCAGCCGGGTGTATCGCAACTGCACGACCAACGAACATTTCAAACGACAAGACCTCCATGCTTCCCTGTGTTTGTCTGCTGGTGATGACAATAATGGACGAGATAGCGATGCCCACCGTCCCATTCACCTGGACCTGGCGTGGGGAGTCCTCGACCTTCCATCCCCCCCTTCTCCATCTCGTCCTTTTCGGCGCGCCGCGCCTAAACTGTCGGCTGAAGCTATTGACTGGAATCCGTACGATGTTGGGCTTGTAAACAATATGCGAGATGCGCTGTATCCGTCGTCGATAAAGCTAGACTAAACTGTTAAAACTGTTGTCGATATACCATGTTTGTTGATGTGGGGGAAGTATGTTTGTACATATAATAACGTTATGTGTTGTTTGGATTGCAAACTAATACGTAACGTTAGTACTAGTAATAGTCCTACTAAACCTAATACTCCAGGACGAATCCAACCGGGATCGAACTCGGGACGAGTTGCTCGCAGCTATATTGCGTACTGTACAAGTATTACATGTAATCACCACAGCCGGGAGACCAAGTAGGTAGCATGTCTCGGATAACTGGGCGCTTAACGTAGCTTAACGCACACAGAACTAAGAAACGACGCCGATGTGTCGTTGTTTTGATCCTCATCGTCTCCCCATAGAATCCTAGACAGATGCCGATCTTCAGGGATCTAGGTCCGAGTCGACGCCGTCGAATGCGTCAGACAGCATCCGTGGTATACGTATAGTCAAAGCACATATTTTATCTCGATTGCCAAGCGAAACGTTGCTTGCAAGGACAACTCCCATTGCGTGAGCACCATCGCTGGGCAAAGTGATTTCCCGCCGTGGATGAGCATCCGAATAATATTTACTTATACGGATATTTGTGAGCAGAACGCCAACGCATTCGTACAAAACAATTATGATATTCCGTTCGAACTGCATTTGACACAAAAAGCATGGTTCGGAGCAGAACGCGACCGCGAACGGACACTTGCAAAACCTCTCTATTGACTTTTCACATCAGAACCTAGGGGAAGCGTGGGTAGTTGAGGGCAAAATGCACAATGAATTAACTGAGGATCTACTGAGAGCTCCTTAGTCCTCATCTGATATCTTCTTCGTCTACTTCACTACTTCTACGCTGATATGCACTTTTGTAGACAATGGATGCAGGTGCGGTTGAGACCTTAGGGGACTTCACTAGGCTAGCAATTCTAAGCCATACATGCCCTTGAGCCACATCCCCAGGCAATCATTAGCTAGGGTGCGTCATGGACCAGGCACCTAGGAGGTGGGTGCGGGCAAGGTAGTGGCAAGGCGTCACCCCCACCTGCCATATCGCTACATTCTCTCCCTGACGTCTTGCTACACCTTGAAACACCTCGACTCCAAGTCTTAAACAAGCTGCTTGAAGTGAAAAACATGCTTGATGTCCTTCATCAGCTCCCGCGCGGCTTCGCTTTCGAGCAGTCCATGCTACTTGACCAATTAGTACAACTTGCGATTTAACTGGCGCTTCTGGAGCAGTTTCTCGGTATTGTACATTTCTTACGTCCGTGGATTCGTCGAGAACAACAGGAGTAGCTTTCGGGATCAGCCGGTATGCAAACTTGGCTTCGTCAGGCTGGTAGTGTGGTAGTGTTTAAGTTGATCAACGTTGAACACGTCATACACACGTAACATCGAGCCAGGCAACTTATGGCGCATGGGGTTGTTATTGATGGCTTAGACTATCTCAATCGGACCGATAAATCATGGAACCAGCTTGGTACGCTCGGCCTTGTCGAGCATCTGGGCATGCCTTAAAGACAGGTTGCGAGTCGTTAACAGCAATTGATCGCCTTACTTGAAGGTCACATTCAAGCGGCGCTTGTCATAATGCTCATTCTGACGTTTCTGGGCCTTTGCCAAGAATTTTGCGGAACATCGCAAGGAAGTTATTCGAATGGCTCACGAGAATTTGATGAAGGAACATCGCATGGAAGTCATTCTTGGACAAGGAGCCGCTCACGGCAGGGTTGCGCAACTTGCTCTCTGTGTCGACTTCGAACGGCGTGAGCCGGTTGATGCTTGGACTAATCCTTGGTGGGCATACTCGATCTTTGGCAAATGATCGACTCATTCTTGTCCTAGATAAGACACTTGACATCTGAGCGCATCTTCGATAGTTCGATTCTGACGCTTAGTCGCTCCATCGGCTTGAGCTCTGCCGGCGGTGTTATGGCTTGGTGGATACCTGTAATCTCCATGAGGGACTCCCAAAACATGCTGGTAAACTCAGGCCTCCTAAAATTGTCGCTTACGACAAATTAAACAGATTAGCTTATTTTGTCGTCCTCGCCAGTATTAGTTTGTCGTCTTACACATAAACGCAGTTTAAGGAGGCAAACAAGTCCATTTTATGGCGCAAAAGACGTCGTCGTGATGTTTATAGTACCGGCATCACCGCTTTCTGTTTGGCCTGGAAGATACCTTCCAGGGACAGATGCATCATGTCCGTGCGATTCTCATCCATCTCCCATTTGAGGATGGAGAAATCGCTCTCGACAGCGACGGTGTTGGCGAAGACGGTGGCCAGGCCGCCACTGAAGGCGCACAGGTGGTTGAACTTCCCAGGACAGATACCCCAGGCGTCGTCGAACGTCGTGTTCTCGTTGTGCGAGTCGATGGCTGCGCGCAGAATCTCGTCGTCGTGGTAATACTTCAACAGTGCGGGGATGGTGTACTTGGCAATCTGGCGGACGACAACGACTTACTCGCCCGGGTTCAGCTCATCGTAGCACTTCGTGGCGAATGACCCTTGGTCGTGGATGTGTGCGACGATCGAGTCGACAGGGATGCGCATGGACTCGTACACGACGTCGTCGTCGTCGTCGATGGACTCACCCTGTTCGACGATCGCGACGTCGAGCATGGCCGCCAGCGTGCCGACCAGCGCATTGATGTGCGATTCCTGTTGTGCGATGAGCAGCGACCGGCTCTGCAGAATGGTGATCGTGACGTTGATGGCATCGATGATCGGGGCAATGCTGAACGTCACGAGCCACCACTCGTAGGTCGGCGCGTTGTCTGGACGGTTCTCGACGCAGTATGCAATCAGCTGCCGGCGATGGCTCTTCAAGAACGTGAGCAGGCGGCCGAGGTGCGACCACCGGTTTGTCTGCTTGGGGCACTTGACGTTCATGCGCGTGGTTAGGTTGGCCTGCTGGCGTAGGAAGACTGAGAAGGACCAGGTGAACTTAATCCACGTGCCGTACGCTACGCACTCGGCGGCCTGCTTGACGATCAGGTCGATTTGGTGCGGTGCGCACCAAATCCGGAGCACTGGGTTCTCGGCGGTCGCTACGATGCGTGTGACGAGGCCGCGGTGACGACCCGTCATCGTGTTCTCGCCGTCGGACGACATGCCGATGAGCTTGGTGCGCCACGGCGGGTAGAGCGCATCAAGAAACTTGACGAGCATGTTGAAGATTATCTCGGCTGTGTGGCGGTCGTACATCGGAATGGCGACGAGTGGAGGTTGTAGAGCTTGTGGCCGAAGCAGACTCGCACGCGCAGGTCGAAGAAGGACTGGCCGCGATGCGTGCTGGAGTCACCGGCCAGCGACATCGCCCAAACCGACTCGTGGTCGAGTACGTCAGCGATGTGCTGCAGGCTGGTGCCGACGAGGACGCGGACGTACTGTCCGACAATGAGGTCATTGGCGCCTGTCAGCTTGGCAGTGTGAGTGCGAATCTTGGCGTACTGGATGGCGCTCGCGACTTGGCGGAACGACATGCCGATCCCGACAAAGTCCATGGCCAACTCGAAGCGCATCACGTTCTTGATGGTGATCGTGTATCGATCTGGATCGTCGTCGCTCCGCACGAACAGCTTCATCGTGTTGAGTTTCTGCTTGGCGATCTTGGCTGCCTTATTGGTTGCGGCGTTCTCATCCATGCTGTCGCTGTCGTGCTGATTGATGATGGCGTCGTTGCGGAAGAACATCTCCCCGATGATCACGTCCACGATGGTTGCTTTAACAGAGAACGTCATCTTGTCGGTGGACAGGTCTATATACCGGTGAAGCGTGTTGCTCACTTGAGTTGGCCATCAAATAATTTCTTCTTGTCCTCAATCGACGCCGCCTGGTACTCGGTCCAGGGTGAATTATGCTGACCCGAAAGATGGCTCTTGTATTTCGCCGCGGTGAACGGCGCGGTGTAGTAGTGAGTGCCCGATCGCGCTTTCCGCTTGCGGTTGTTGCTCGGCCCGACCTCGGCTGCGTCCCGGCCGACGTACTCATAGAACATGCAGCGGTACGTGACGACGCCGTTTCCGGTGGTGTTTATAAGCTCCACGGCGTACGTGAGCTTGTTGGAATCCTGAAAGGGTGTGTTCACCTTCTTATTGGGCGGCATGAGGTCTCTGGGAGTCGCTTTTGCTGTGTAAGGCCCGTGGAATCGCGTTTGTGCAATGTAAGAAGGCCGATCAGGGCTTCCTCTGCTGAATTATAAAAAACCTTAATTTGTCGTCCCTCCCAAACTTAATTTGTCGCTTTCTTGCGCTATTTATAGCAAAACGACAAATTTAGGAGGCCTGGGTAAACTTGGAGTCACGGTCGCTCATGATCTTTGCTGATACTCCTTGGTGGCGAAGAACATGTTCGAAGAATTCCTTCACCGTTTGGGGTGCGTCGACATCTGATCTCGTCGGGATGTACTTTGGCCGCTCGGAGAATACCACGACCAAAATGGCATCATGGCTTTTTTGAGTCCGTCCTTTCACTTGAAGGTTTCACCTTTCAGCGACTTTGTCCCTGGGTGTTTTGCGTATGCCTTCACAAAACGTTCGTTCGCTGTGGTGTCCATCTCGATGGTGCTAAAGGACACTCGCATCGACTGGTTCACTGTTAGGCATAGAGGCACTAGCACTCCTTTTTGCTGCCCCAACTCCTGCCCCCCAAATTGAGAGTCGACAATGACGGCGATGCCACGAGTCATGCAGGCGGAGATAACCGAGGCATGGAGAAGAAGTCGATTGATGCCCGCCGCGACTGAGGCACAGTAGATGATGCCACACGCGTGGATTGAGTGCTGGTGAACGGTGGAGGTGGCCTGTGGAAGCCGAGACAAGACATCAGCTACCACATTCAACTTGACCGGGCGATGATGGAAGGCAAAGTCGAAACAACTGAAAAGCTCAAGCCAACGCTTCAACTTGGGTCTAAGGACCAGCATTGTCATGAACCACTTGCTGCAGGAGTTGTCGGAGTATACATTGAACGGATTGCCATGCAGGTAATGGCGCAATTTGAACTCAATCGTGTACGTTCTGCCATGGGGAAAAATGTTCCTCCAGATACGAACGCCAGTATTCGCACAAGGTCCAAGGGCTCACGCATCGGCTCCACGTCCGTTGCTGCATCTGGTTCCAAGTTCGCAAAAAACAATCTGTTTTGGTTGGCACGACGAACTACATGGATACTACGGATAATGTATCCGTAGAAGGCAAAAGAAGGACTCCAACCGGGATCGAACTCGGGACGGATTGCTCGCAGCTATATTGTGTATTGACTTTTCACATCAGAACCCCTTGTGGCTTCAGCCGGTTAGTGATGAAATCGGCAGGGGTAGGGCTGGTACGGCTGCGCCACAAGGGGTTCTGGTAGGGTATGATAAATACTCAATAAAACCAACTTTTTGATGTTTTGACCAACATTCGCACGTCTGAAACCGCCACGACCGTTTCGTACTCAGGAATGCCATGATCCCAGCCAGACACGGTCAGTATGCGTCTGCAGGTTGCCTCAAGCGCACATAGAACCGAACGTTCGTGCATGTTGTCATGAAGATGACATTGACACAGTACTCTCTCTACCTGGGAGATATATTTGTATCCAGCAGAATATGGCACACGTCGAGTGTCCATCGCCACATACTGGGAAGTACAGAAAGCAACGCCCACCTTGTCTTCGACTATTGCGATAATTGCAATGTCTGATTGGCCACTGAAGTTCGAAGTTCGACAGTTATTTTAGCCTATCACAGTCACTTTGAAATTTTTTAATCGAATTGAGAGGTAATAAAATTTCACATCTCACATTGCAGGAAATTTGCAAAGCAAACACATTGTCACAATCAATTGTAGAGGTCATAAGTATTACAAGGAATATTGTAACATGAACTTCGAGTGGTACCGTAGTCAAGGAGTAAGCGTAAGCGTTCGGCGCGATAGCTCAAGTAGTAAAACGTGTTGGGCGTCTTGTGTTAGCCCCGGGTTCGATTCCCGGGCGCGGTGAACTTTTTTCAAAAAAAGATATTCGCTTTGAAAATATCCTAATATTCGTATACAATAAATAAACACAACGAATAATTTTATTGGTTTGCATTATGTTCAGGTGTTGGAATGGCCTTCTCGAAGCTTCGACGGATCAGGGTCTTCAGAGACCATATCCCACGCAGAGATGGCACGATGCACCATGGCCAGGCGCTTTTTCTGAGCGGTTAGTGAGTACGGATCTTCGTCGTCGCCAATAATCTGCTCCTCCAGGAGCCGCAAGTTGCGGAGGTTGCACTTGAAAGGCGCCATGACTCCCACGTCGAGCGGCTGGTACACGGACGTGGAGTTGGGGGGCAGAGGAGCGTACCGAATTCCTGGTACATGATCTTGTACGATGCCGCAGAGACGTGGCACTCGAAGTTGTCCATGAGAACAACGGATGGCTCTTCGATGCTCTTCCCTAGCACCCCCCGCAGGTACTGAGCCCAAACACGTCCATCCATCCAGGCCTTGGTTTGAACAGCGTAGTAGTGTTCGCTTGGAAAAGTTGGGAACTCCGAGGACTCGATCCGACCACCAGGTGTGCAATGCATGATGAACATCAGCGGCAGTTTCGTTCCGTCAGCCCGCACAGTCAGGACTGCCGTCATACGCATCGAGTGTTTCTCACCAGCGGAGATCTTGGAGCTTCCGCCACGAACTGCCCAGATGTAGCTGGGAGGTAAGTCGTAGTACATGCCAGTCTCATCCACGTTGAACACGCAGTCCTTAGAGTAGGAGGCATACTCGTGATGGAAGTCACCGGCGAATTCTGCAGTAACCTCAGCCAGCACGGTTTGCTTGAGCTTGTTCTTTGTGGGACGTTGACGGGAGAAGCCGTGGCGCTTGAAAAATCGCTGCAGTAGCTTGAGCAGTGAGTTGTAGGCAGCATCAGGCTTTTTAGTTGCGAGGTAGTTGAGCAACACTCCCTTTGGTTCACTTTACTGTTAATCCACGTAATCATCTGCGTGGTGGTCAAAGCACGTTCACTATCGCGAGCATGAGTTATGAATTCAACTAAACCTGGAGGGTCAGGGAATTCTTCGTAGCGGCCACCTGGCTCGAGCATATTGTTTTTCTTATTGCCGTCGTACGTCACTAGCTCGAAGCGCTGCGCCAGCCAGCTGCGAACGGTGCGCCGAGGGACTTTCAGTACTCTCGCCACCTCGCGACAGGACATAGACTCGAGGAGACCGATTGCTACAAGCTTGGTAGAAATCGGATATTGCGTACGCCGGCGCATGTTTGGTTGTGTGCGGTGATGTGTGGATTTTGACAACCACAGACGAATATTTTAATTTGAAAAGCGTGCGGGCGCGAAGTATTACAATTCCACCAATTAACGCGAGCATTTTGGTGTTTCATTTTGATTGGATAATTTGTTTTGTGACACACTAATATCTTCGGCGGGCGTTGCATTCTATACTTCCCAGTACAGGAACCTGCAATCCTGCATCTCGGCAACCCAACTCACGATGCACACACGACAGGCTCCAACCCCCACCGAATTCTTTTGTCTTGTAAGTTGCACCAGGGCAAGTGAAGACATCGAAACACCAAATGATCTCGTTGTCGAGCATTCAACGTGATATGCTTTACACCAGCGTTTCAGTGTTTTGCATTTTAGCAACATGATATTCTATCGGTAGTAAGACAAGCGTACGGAATTTTATCCGGAGTAACTGGAAATGGGTGATGGCCAAAATGATTACTAGTACGCAGCAACACCTTCGGTGTTGTTTCGAGGGAATAGCTCAAGCGCCTGCGGGACCGTCTGCGCAAGGATCTACAGTACCGGTAAACATATTACTTCACCGAATGATCTACTTTCCTTATTTACCCTCATCTCTACTTACTGTTAATTAGGATACTACAGTTATGACCTAATATCAATGGTCATGTCGTTTAGATGCTGTTGGATTACGCATGTACTGTACTATCACGGATTTAGAAATCCATACTAATAGTACTACGTAGTACTAGTGTAGTACTATTCTGTGCTTTTTTATAGTGTACATTTGAGGAAATTTGGCCTATCACGGCGACCCCTGGGCCAAATTGTGAATTTCGATTGGCTGCCGAAAGCTGGCGTTCGTTCTGTTATTTTAACAAAAGCGATTCGATCATAAATGACATACGTAGTACTACGTAGTAATATCAACCACTTAAATAATCACACCCTCCCTAATCTGATCAGCAGATTTTTCCGCCAATTAAATGGATGCAGTGTGTCATCTATAGCTTTTGATTGGTAGGTATCCACCAATAATATCGATGTATTTCGATGAAACACCTGGTTTTGCTTTGATTGGCTGAAAATATTTGTTTCGTGACTCTCATTGGTCAAACCAAATGTACCGGTACATAACTTGTATAAAACACACCCATCTGAGCCAAGCCAAATGTACATTATATTAAAGCACAGAGTAGTACTGTAGTCACTCTTAATAGTACAGTACAGTGAACTTGAAAAAAACTCGCAAGAGTTGTACGCGAAAAATAGTATTCATCTGACCTATGTCGAAGTAATGACGACAAGCGCAAATACTAAAGCAATTCAAAACCTTAGTCTATG
>NW_009798351.1:92062-92971 GCF_000520075.1 Aphanomyces astaci | reverse complement strand
CGATAACCGAGCTGTGAAAAATGAATATTTTTGGTATCAACATTGCCAATCAAATGAGTCTAAAGTTTCAGTCATCATACCACGACTTGCAACGTCAAAAAAATATCCACACCCACTATTGGAGACTATATACAAATCCCAATATATTTATGAGTGCAACCCTTGCGAGTTTTTTTCAAGTTCACTGTACTACACCACTTCCCGTTCAAGTTGAAATGAATTTACTAACGTTAGTAAATAAACCAGCGATTTTACTGTATCAGATGTCATCCACCAATATTATATTAGGTCACATACCTGATTAGGATATTGATAGGTCATTGTATTTAGGCCTCGTCCAGGAGCGACAGTACCTGCCGCTTCCCGACAAGTGGAATAGATTTCCGCAAGGACAAAGATTACACACCGCCCTTGGTCGAGCAGGCGCGTTACAATTGGCGAAGCGGTTCCACAACATGTGGTTCTAGTATCGGCCCTCGCGGAGGAATGTCTTAAAAATGATAATCCAAAACTCAATTAACCGACAAGAGGAATAGATAGATCACCCCTCAAGTCATCCAGGTTTATGGATGACTACCGTGGATGAAGTGATAGCTATATTAATATCCAGTGTGATGAAGACAGTATAATCGTTGGATTTAGATGATAATTACTCTTAACAGTGGTCGAGAGCATCCACGACCCCTTTTCTTTCATTACCCAAAATTATAGATTGTGAGAAGATAAGACATGAGGTAATTGTGTGACTACACCTGTAACAATTTGATAGAAATTTTAAGGATTAGAAGAGGTTATCAAGTTTTAGCGCTTGTGTTTGGCACTAGTAATCTGATCATTCGTCATCATCTGAACTGGCCTCACTGGCATTGTCAACGGAGCCTTCGTCGTCTGATGAGCATTGGCCAAGCT
>NW_009798351.1:85132-90356 GCF_000520075.1 Aphanomyces astaci | reverse complement strand
CGTTGTGTCGAGAGTAGTGGTGGTGGATGTACGACTCGTCAATGTAGACAATCGTTCTTGAAGGCGATTCCTTTAAGGCTGCGTCAATGAACCGGACATAGTTGTCGCGTTTGATTACCAACTCCTTTGTCAAACCATAGGCACCCCCCTTCTGCGCTCCACGCATGTACCCTTGCTTTGCGAGAAAGGCTTGCGACGCCCGCAACGCTGCCGATACGTCCTTAGCATTCGACATGTCCACTGATATGTGGCCATTCTCTGACAACAGTGCCAGAATGTCTTTGGCAACAACTCGCGTCCTTGTGAGCCGACGGGTTCGTACAAACTCCAAAACAAGCTTTGTGACTACTTTGGAGCTTGGAATGCGGCACGCGTGCTCCGTGCGATTCGACGGAGCAGAGGCTACTGTTAAGGCTTTGGTAGTGCAGTACTCAGACCACACACCCTTCACAGTTTTAATGCTTCGACCCAACAACTCAGCGATATGGCCGGACTGATTTTTCAAGCCATTCTTGCGGAAGTACGCTTGTAGACGTAAGATGTCAAGTCTCTCTCCAAGCGAGAGTGCTGGCGGCCTGGATTTGTTAACGAAGGCGCACACCTCATCGAAGTCAGCATGGAGCATTGGACACTACAAATAGGAATGCTTGGACACGCGTTGTCGATATTACAGGTACCGATTCCACATATGTTGTGTCTACATCGCGCATAAAATTGAAGCAATTATTTTAAGAATTTTGATTGGATAAAAGTTTAGATTATGTCCAATAGGAAATTATATCACGAAGGAAAAATGATGGCGACTGGCAAGAATCGAAGCTGTGGGCAATTGCAATGACTGGTAGGTACCCTTAGTTTGCACTCATATCATACGGGCATACCGGAATCTTGTCAGTGAGCATTGCGCGGCTGCTTGCCGTCTGTTCTAAGGGAGATATTGGGGGGGGTATTAGAGATCCTATGGCTTGAGACCATCGACCCAATCCGTATTTTTTTATGTTGCCTTGGAATTTGTATCAATTAATATAATTCAAATATATATTTTAACTTTTTGTGGGTACCAGCTGATATATGAAGGGGATGTGCACATTTGCAAAACAGTTGGTGCCGTGACAGAGTACTGTATCACCATCGAAACATGAAGGTTTGACTCACTGTAAACCTCGACAAACCAGATGAGGCATACAAACATAATTTCATACAGTTTATAGAATGCCACAATGCTTTTGAGGTCAAAATGAAGAGTTTTCGAGGAATATCTCAACAAATAATGCGATTCATACGTTAAGAGAGGTATATTCGGATTCCTGATCAAAATCTACACAACCCTATCAAATTTCGTCCTTTTTTTCACAATTGGTAACAAATCATGTCAAAAGGGGTCGTGGATGCTCTCGACCACTGTAAGCTTAACCTATCGAACAGGAACTTTTCCTGCATGATAGAATCTCTCACCTGGGCCTAAGCCAATACAAGGTGGAAAGTACTATTAATAGCTATATACTTCAAGTATTATTAGCCAATACAAATTCGATATTGTTAACTGGTAAACAAGAGATGCGCCAATCAGAGTCCACACACAATACTGACGTTTGATTGGCTTATCCCCGGTGTGAAATTTTATGACCTGACTGAAAGTGATTACAAATTCGCCATTTTTCTGATCATAGTACCTACTAGTATAATCATGCGCATGTATTATACTTGATTTGACTTCCAGTCCTATACATATAGGGTTAGCAATGCCATCAACAACGAATAGATCGTCGCCTTTTCGAAATTACGCACTGGCATTTTGCACATTAAACGACAGCAATCAAGGAGAACCTCGTCGAAATACGATTTCGGCCAGACAGTATATTGCAACCCACAACTACCGCTAGGTAGTACTGTATTGAGTCTACGAATAATCTTTTCCACATGCTCGACTTCAATTTCTTATCGAGACGGATTGATGGATGCACCTTGGTCAGAGATTTTTACTGGTACCAAATGGAATCTTGTGATATTAGTATGTAAGAAGTTTCCGATGGTATCGAATAGTAAACCAATCACAGTGAGTAGCGTAGCTATTATAGTATGGGAATCCGGTGTCTGGTCTTCACTTCAATGGTTGACATTTTTGGCCAACTTCACTTTCGTTTTCGCTCTACGATGGTCAAAGTCGTCATCTTCCTCAGCGCGTTGGCCACTGCCGCTTCGGCTGGCTCCGTCACGGAACTCCCCGAGTCTGTGACCAAGCTAATCGACTATTCCGTAAACCCCTGCGACGACTTTTACCAATACGCGTGTGGTGCGTGGTTCAAGGATGCTGTCATCCCCCCGGACAGTCACTTAATCGATACGGCGGCCGCCAAGCTCACCATCCAAAACGAAGCCGTGGTGAAGAAGATTTTGTCTGACAACACGACCAAGATTGGCGCGTTTTACAGCTCGTGCTTGGACACGGCTACGCTCTCGTCGCTCGGCCTGGCTCCGTTAGCCGACTCGATCAAAGCCATCCGGTCGGCCAACACCACGTTGAACCTCCTCGCTGTGGCTGGTGAATTGGTCAAGTACGGCATCCCTGCTTTCGTGGACATCAAGGCCAGACCTGGTAACGCCAACGCAACCAAGAACGCCCTCTTCGGGTTACGAGCCCCCCTGCCACTGAGTCGATGGGACTACACCGTTCCTGCTTATTGGAATTCGATCAAAGGCGACTACGAGGTGTACATTACGTCGGTGTTGCAGCTAGCTGGCTACACTGCCGAGCAAGCGGTGGCTGCCGTGCCGGTGATCACCCGTTTCGAGCAAACTCTGGAGGGTTTCGCCCTCAGCAGACACGAAGAGAAGAAAGCCGAAGCGTCTCCGTACACTGTGTTTAACTACTGCGAACTGGATGAGAAGTACCCGCTGCTTATCGGTTCGTGGCTCAAGGCCAACGGCTTCAACGTCCGGGACCAGTGCGGTGGATCGAACGACTGGGTGGGGTTTCACTACTTGACCTACTTTGACAAGACGGAAGCGTTCTTAAAGAACACGACATTGGACGACCTCCGCACCATCGTGGAGTACAAGCTCATCCACGCCTCGTCCGAGTACCTGACCCCTGAGTTCCGCACGGCCAACTGGAACTTCTTCAGTAAGCGCAACCCTTTCAGTGAAGCAGTGGAGCCTACTCGTGCACAGTTCTGCGCGAAAGAGGTGGGCGACGTCTTAGGCGAGCTCCTGGGCCAGGAATTCATAGACGCGGTGTGGTCGCCTGGCACGGCCAAGGCGGTCGACGAACTGGTCGAGGCCTTGAAGTCGTCCTTCTCCACTGGCATTGCCACCGCCGACTGGTTGGACAACTCGACCCGCGCCAACGCGCAAACGAAGCTATCCAAGTATGTGCACTTAGTGGGTGGCCCGGAGAATCCGCAGCTGTACCCCACGCTGACGGTTGACTCGAAGACGTATTTGAAGAACCGCTGGAAGGTGTCTCAAGTGAACATCGACTCCAACTTGAAGCTGAACGGCCAACCCGTGGACAAGCACAAATTCTATACGCCTCCACAAAATCTGGACGCGCGGTACTTGGAGCTTGAGAACAAAATTTTGTTCACGGCCGGCATTTTACAAGCCCCGTACTTTGATCTCAAATACGATGCTGCCCAGAACTTTGGTGGCATCGGGACGGTTATCGGTCACGAAATTACCCACGGTTTCGACCACCGCTTCCGTTATTACGATGGTGACGGCAAGTTGAATCCGTGGTGGTCGAATGCCACCGACATTGCCTTCAACACGAAGGCCCAGTGCATAAGCGACCAGTACGCCAATTTTGTCGTCAAGAGCGACCTAACTGGCAATGAGTTGGGCAAACTCAACGCCCGGGTGTCTTTGGGTGAAACCATTGCCGACAACGGGGGGCTCAAGGCTAGTTTCCGTGCTTACCACGAGTACTTGAAGAAGTTCCCGTCGCAGTACACGGAAGAAACTGGCGACAAGTTGTTCTACTTGTCGTACGCCCAAGTCTGGTGCTCCAAGTACACTGATAGCTTTCTCCGTGAGTCTTTGCACAGGAAGCACCCACCCAATCGGAACCGCGTGACGGGGGCGTTGCAAAATAACGCCGAGTTTGCCCGTGTGTTTAATTGTCCCACCCACTCGAACTTGAACCCGTCCAAGAAGTGCTTGTTGTGGGAATAGGGTTGATGGCTATGAACATATGTAGCGTTATGTATTCGTAAGGATAAGAAAGCTAAGAAAACGATGTCTTGTCGAAGTGTGTTGTTTTTCGTGTGCGACGCCCTCAAAATCTACAATGTATACGTGAGATCACCATTGTTATCGCCTACGGGTAGTTGTTGGACTATGAACTTCACGACATCGGGTTCGTAAGGTTGGGCTTGATATATGGGGTATAGATACAGGGTAGCCAACATTTCGATTGCAGTCCATCGACGAAACTCTGTCGGGAGGCGTGGTGGATGCCGCACGCGGATCCCTGCACCAGCCATTTTCCAAAATGGGGGATGGTAGTTGTCGGGAAGGGATAAACATGCTTTCCAAGTGACCTTTCACAACTTAAACATGGCATGACGACATACTGTACGCCAGGAATTCGAGCGCCGGGCATCTTATATATATCCATGACCGTCGAAATCGATGATTTGTGCCTCATGGAGGAAGGAACTGATGGGCCGGAAAAGTGCTAATATAACTAGGTCTCGAATAAAAACTCCAACAATCAAAGCTCACTAGTATTAATACTACAGTTATACTACGTAGTACTTCTTATTTTTAGGATATAGTAACAAGAAGTCGATGCACTAAGATGCTCTATGAGCATCTCCAACGGTAATAGGGAGATTTCTCCAAAATCTCCCTATCTTTTTCTTTTTCCGTAAAAATTGAAAGTAAAGTATTGTGCTTCTGGACAGAGGTACAGTATTAATAACTATAATACTTTTTGTTCTTTTCACATATTTTGCCCGTTGTTTTAGCTCCTAAAACCATCCAAAGTTTAACCTAAACAGAAGTTGCACTCGACGTAAAAGTAAGCTTCCCCACCGTTCTGTCATTGGCTGATCTAAAACTTGCGTTGTTTTACTAAAACTACTTCGTTTTATTAACTCCCGTGGCCAAGCAGTCATGCAGAGTAATGACCTACTGGGGTAAGCTCGCAGTGCACCAGCTCACACGAGCTTTGCAGCCAGCTTGTTAGCAACTCGTTGGCACGAAAAGTCGAGCAAGAAGC
>NW_009798351.1:66531-84867 GCF_000520075.1 Aphanomyces astaci | reverse complement strand
ATCCACTCTGTAAACCCCCGCGTTTGCCGAAATGAAATGGGCAAACGCTTCAGGTTAGCAACATATGCTGCAGGAACAGCTCTTGCTCATCCAATCAAAGGTACTTCCGATTAGCTAAAACTAAGTTGAATTAATCTAAAACTTCGTCGCCCACAGGTTAAAAGCGGGTATTTATACCCAGATTAGCCAAAATATGTGAAAAGCACAATATTAATAGTAGTTATTAATACTGTACCTCCTCCCCACGAGCCGAGTTAAAATGCAGGTGTAACTTTGTCGAGTTTTCAATGTTGCAGGCGGAGGTGGGATTTACATTAACCAGAAAAAGCAAGGTGAAATACTGTAGGCAATTTTGTATGGAGCGCAAGGTTGCGAATTCCATAAATAATTCTGAAATTGTATAATTTCAATTAAATATATCTTCAAGTTTGTATTTATGATTTTTATTTTTCATGTGTCTGTCTCTTTTTGGAATTCGCAAGGCAGGTCACCTTGCGAATTCAAAATTGTCCAATTTTGTCCAATCAGATGCGGTGAAATCACGAAAATCCCTCCGTAGATTCATCACGCCCTGTTGCGATATATTCCTGTGATGGCGGTTGATGCAAGGAGCCTTGAGATAATTGTAGGCTGTGTATGAGAGCAAGATCATGTGATGTGGTATTCAGGACTCGGTCAATTCTAACAGGTCTCATTTCACCACTTGCCTACTAACCCAATGAAATTGGTCATCCCACCTTCCACCATCCAGTCCGTGTCGGTGCCGTACACCTCCCTGCCGGTGTGATCACGTGGTTGCGCGGGCGGTGGCGCAAGATGTCTTGGTGGCACCCATCGCAAGTGCTGAAGTGACGGCTTTAGCACTTTGCGTTTGCGATGGGTACTACCAAGACCTCTTGAGCCACCGCGTTGGCCCACCAGAGCCACCTCGACATTGCGACCCAACCGAGCGTACAACATAATGTTAGCTGTAAGGGGAGAACCACATTGGACATAGTCGGAGTGCACTCATCAGTGCACAATTCTCTGGAGCAGCATCACACAAAGCTCTACAAAATTCAAAGTTCAAAATTGTAACCTCTTCTGTCAGTATTATAGCCAATCGTGTGTAAGAAATAAGGTGTGATGGACTCTGATTGGATATTAAAAACGAGCTTCTAATATTAGGGATTTTGAGAATTCACTAAACTCACGGAGTGTTTCACTTGAATTTAGGGTAATTCTGTGGGACATTGGGACAAACGTCATTCAATCATATTACCAATGCCAGCACATTACAGTACATGTAAGCAACTAAATTAGCGTTAAATAGTTCAGGATAGTATACTATAGTCTATGCATGATTGCATGCAGTCCATACTATAATATTATATATAGTCGATTTACCATGTCTTACTACAACGTAGTTGTAGTATGTGATAATATATGCATATTAACACCCTTAAAGGACTCGTGATTTTGCAGGATGAGTTTTGCTCATTTTGAATTGCGAAGTGACGTCGAACGGCACTGTGCAAAGGAGCAGCAGCATGGGGGGCGGTGAGATTGAGTCATATGTGCAGGACTTCATGGTGATCAAGCACGACCCTCTCGAGGAAGAGATGAACCTCCAGCGACAGACGGAGCGACTCCTTGACCGATGGCACGGCCTCGTTCTCAAAGGACGCAGAACTTCAAACGCCGACAACATCGACTCGGTTGAAGCGCGCATCCAGCGCAACATCCATCGCCACGAGAAGATGCTAGTGTGGCTCGGCTCCATGGAGCGCGATCTGCAGCATGAGGCTGTCGCGTATGAAGACGCGTGCGCGATGGCATCGTCGGACCACCCAAGTCGCTTCCCCACCGCGACTGTAGTTGACGAAAGCGAGCGCATTTTGAAGCAAATCGACGCCCTGCTCATGGATCGACAGGAATGGGAACTTTCAGCGTCGCTGTCTTCGTTGGACATGTCCGCCACACCAACCGCGATGCAATCCCCCCTCTTCATGGCGTAGATATATTCACGTTCGTCGTCGCCAACTATTTATAAGACGAGAATGTCGTAGTGTATCGCCATGCTGCATAATACCGTGTGAGAAAAGTGTCATTGACTTCTTCGTTGGATGACGATGGGTGGAAGCTACCGTACGCGGATGAGTGAGATGAGATCAGCTGATGCGTGGACAGTTCTCCTTCTGGACGTGACAATGATCATGTTGAATGATGATGGAACCCTTCATATAAAGAATATCACCGTTCCCTTCCTTCGTCGATGACCCTGCGCCCTTCCTGCATTCAATCGTGTCGCCATCCGACCGCCGCATTGTCGGCGGCCGCCAACTTTGTACAGTGTACTTTTTATGGGGACATATTTCCTTAATTTGATTATTAGTATTTGATTTCAATCGGTTTATTACCAATATGGATTTTTTAATTGATCGCAGTTTTGAGCAAAACGTGAAGCGATTTGATTGGACATAATTATAGACTGCTGTCCTTTTGTAACCGCCACGACCCAGTTTGCAACTGCTGGCCGCACCAGTCCCTCCACACCTCGCCACGACAAGTGGTGCCCCGCCCAACTGAGCCCAACGATGGATGGAGTGGCAAACATCTTTGCCGCGGCGCGTGCCAACGACCTGTCCGCGGTGCAACACATGCTTGAAGTAAGGAGCACACAAACGCTGTGCTAGTCACCAACGTCACCCGTATCACGTAGGAGTTGGCAGGGAACGACAGTGGCGACGACAACGCCGTGGCATTCAACGTCAACCGCTTGGTGGACAGTACCACCCACAACACGCTCATGCATATCGCATGCTCTAACGGGAACCTTGCTGCATGCAAGTTCCTGTTCATGCATGGCATGTATTTGAACGAGCCCAACAACCGAGTATGCAAATCGATATATATCTACCGACCAATATGTATCTGAGATACTACGATAGGGTCACACACCGTTGTTTTATGCGGCAGACTGCGGCAACCTCCCGCTGGTCAAGTGGATGGTGTCCAACGGCGCCGACATCGACACCGACTACAGCGGCAAAGCGACCACATCCCGCGGTGACAACATTGGTGGCAAAAGAGAAGACAACGACCGACGGTACGACCTCGCTTTCACGCCGCTCCAAGTCGCGTGCGTCAAGGGACACCAAGATATTGTCGACTTTCTCGTCGAGTGCAACGCTGATTTGGGGGGCAGTGCGGTGCACGGGGTCACCGCTCTCCACTTTGCCTGCCACCAGGTTCGCTCACTTCCAAATCGTTTTGGCTGGTTTGGCAAATTAGTTTCTCACGTCGTTACTGTAGAACCAAAAAGGCATTGCCAAGGTGCTCTTGGACGCAGGCGCCGACATGCACGCGCCGGACGGCGGCGGCGCGTCTCCAATGGACCTCGCATCGGGGCCAACGTTGGCGTTCTTGACCGCGTACGATGCCCACGATGGTGACGACAACGATGACAACATGGACGGCCCCCGCGCCTCATTGTTCGGCACACCGTCCAAGTCCCGATCAACCGCCACCACCAAGCCACCACCTCCCGCGTCGTCGTCCTCCGCGGTGGACGGACCGGACGTGGCGAGGCTGCTCCCCGACTGCATCGGGAAAACGTTCGGGGCGGACGTCGCGCGGGCCCTCGCGAGCCACGAATGGAAGGCGCGGCAGCTCGCGGTGACCGACGTCGGCCTCGTCATGGCGCAGCAGTCGAATGCTGCCAAACACTTCGACGCGGCATGCCACGTGCTGCTGGTGGCGACGCGTGACTCGGTCGGGCAGGTGTTTGCGGCAGCGATGCCGCTGGTCAAAGCCGCGTTCAACGCTGTGTTGACCACGAGCACGTTCCACACACCCGGGTACCACGCCAGCCACCCGATGATCGGGGAGGTGCTGGACGCGCTCCTTGGTCGCGCGGCCGGCACCCACGAACGAGACGCGAGTGATGCTGTAACATCGCTCCTGTTTTTGGCGTGCAAAAGTGCCCATGCTACCCAGCACATGGTGCAGACCATGCAGACCCAGCTCGCTGCAGCAGCGACGACGGGAGGAGGGTGGCGCCAACACCTCGTGAACCTCCGCCTCGTGACTGCGATCGCGAGCCAGTATCGGTTTAGTGCCGAAAGCGGCCTGTCGTTCGATCAAGCGATGGCGATGAGTGCGACAGCGCTCGACCATTCCAGTGTCAAGGTGCGGTCCGCCGCCGTGGACTTGCTTGTCCAAGCTGTTGTCGTCACCACCGAGCAAGCAGGTCAAACGATCTACTTACTACTCGTCCTCGCATCATACCGCTTGTTGTCATAGTAACTAGTCGTACTATTGAACGTTGTTTTCACCGATTCAACGATGGGGTTCGAGTGAATGATTATTGAACGATTGTTGTGGGAGTGAGCGAATACTGATTGAACGATGTTATAAAGTGATGAACCTTACTATATAATAAAACTAGGTTTCGAGTGACTTTTGACACGATTACTTCGACGTATTGGGGTGAACAAGAACACATGTTTGAGTAGGGTTATCAGGCATGGCGGACGCAGTCGTTGTCGGCCAAGTGATCGACTACACTGACTCTGTCCTGCACCAGTACTTGGGCAACACTGTAAAATCCAGCGTTGTGGCGACTATCCACAAGGGTCTCAAAGCTGCCTTGGGCAACAGCAAACGCTTGAGTCGGGGGGCAACAACTACTACCCCCGGGAAGCCCCCCCCGTCCTCGTCGCCTTCCGAGTTGTTACTGCCCAAGAAAAACCCAACGTTCAAATCCGCAGACGAGTGCTCGGACGCCGACCTTCCGTACGCCGAACCCGTGCAAGGTACCCATCGTTTGGAATGCTATTCCATGGCTCAAAGACTTATAAAAACTAGACCAATTCAAAGGCGCGGCGGCCGACGGCATCTCGACATGCTTTGGGGATAAGGTGGCGCGGTGTTTGTTTTCCAATGCATGGGCGCCGCGGGTGGAAGGGCTGAGCCACCTTCAAAAACTCCTCCAAGCCAAAAGATGTGACATCGCGCCAGCCACCGTCGCAGCCATCGACGCCGTGCTCCAGGCAGCGTTGAGCGACCGTGTCAATGCTGTGGTAAGTGGCTGACGAACTACGCTACCAACGACGACGTCTCTGATGCCGACGATGATTAGTATGAAGCGGGGCTAGCCTTGTTGATGGAGTTTGTGCTTTCCTATGGGGGGGGATCCAGTAGCAACAACTCTGCCAAGCAACTCCAAGACTGCCTTCGGCCGCTGGTATCTCGCCTTGTCCTCAAGTACGTAGCACAATATCGATTTTGCTTCTTGTACACCAAATTCTTTTCAAAGGAATACTCCTATAGTATTATAGCGACACACAAGGATATATATATATCAATCTATATATATTTATACAGATAGTATACATAGATAATATATATATATATATATATTAGATTGGGCGATTCGAAACAAAGATTGCAAATCGTGAGCGAAGACGCGCTGCTGTTCTTGTCCCGGCAACCGCTGGTCGGCCCCGTGTTTATTCTCGATGCGATGCCGTCGCTGAGTGCGCCATCATCGACGTTGCTCGCAAACAAACTCCACGTTATACTCAAGTTGCTGCTCGAATTCGGCGTTCACGACAGCACCGGCGGCGGCGCGCTCGGTCTCAAGTATGTGCTGCATCCGGCGCTGGCAGCATGCGAACACAAAGACGCGGCCGTGCGCCACGCGGCGATCCAGATCTTCTCGGAAGCGTTCAAAGTACATACATCGTTGTGGTGTGTGTTGTGGTGGTGCCACGTCATAGCCTGGTGTGTTGTATGTAGGTGGCACGCCCCGCCACGATGCCGTTTCTGAACGGGTTGGCCCGGGGCGCGAAGCAGAAACTCATTGCAAAACTCGTCGAGCTCGGGGTGCTCGAAAGCGATCTCCTCATGGACGAAGTCGACGACTTTGACAGCGCCCCAACCGCGCGCCCTGGCACGTCCGGGCCGCGGCCGCCCACCGCCAGTGGATCGTCGACCAAACATCGCCCGTCCCTCGCCACCGTGTCCGTGCTGGCTCCTCCATCTGCCACGTCATCCACTTGTACGATCTCGTCGATTGTACGATCTCGTCGTCACCCACCCTTTTGCATTTAGCGACTGACTCGGCGCTTCCATATGGCACGGCCCTCACTGACGACCAGCGCACCGACTACGCCCGCATGTTGGCTGTCATGGGCGAGCCCATTGTCCGATGTCTTCTCGACAAGACGTGGGCTCCTCGAGAAGCCGCCGTCCGCGAGATTGAAAAGCAGGTCCTCCTTGCCGGAGCTGCTCCTACTTCGTCGGCAAGTTCTACAGCAACGACACGATGGGCCACAGACGCGCCAACGCTGGTCGTCCTCTCGGAAGCCCTGGAACTCGTGCTGCATGACACCGTTGCACGCGTGTACCAGTGTGCGCTGCGGCTGCTCCAGGTACTGTCCCGATCATGTTAGAGCCTTGTGGGATACAAATTCCTGCTTATTTGTGTGTTTATTATGACCAACGACCTTGCTTTGTCATGTATTTATATATGTATTCGATCTCCCAGACGACTTCACAATATTACATCGATCGACAAGGATTCAAGTGGTCTTGAATATTAAACCGCGGCGAACAACACTCCCAACCTACTTGTCGATTGATTTGAGTGGCAGTATAAAGGCTCATGACGCTCGTTGCTACATGCGTTTCGATGCAAGTTATCTCTTGATACCCATGCTTCGGTCCTAGGTGGTGTCTACGGACTTTGTCCCTACCGTCCCTGGGTATGCGATGGTGCTTCATTCCACCCTCAAACCAGCGATCGAAGCCGTGATTCAAAAGTTGGGCGACTCCAAACCAAGAGTACGGTCGGATTCGTTTGCGGTACTGCACGCAGTGTCGACGCTGTCGCATATCGGGCCTGGGCTGGTCGGGGGGTTCGTCATGGAGCAGTTCCACGCGACCGACGCGCCCGTGGCCAAGACAGAGATGCTCATGTTGCTCACGTCGTTGCTCCGGGAATCCAAAGCAACTTGTTCCAAAGCCAAGGGCGATTATAGTAGCAGCAGCAACGCCAGTGACCACGCCAAGGCGGCGAAACAAACGGCGATGTCCGGAAACCTAGTTGACCTAGCCCAAGTCCTCGACATAATCGTCCCAGCACTCGACAACAAACACGTCGACATCCGAAACGCCGCGGTTGCTGCGTACACGGCGCTGTACGAACTGGTCAAAGCCATCCCGACAACCAAGACCCCCCCCTTGGACATCCACGCGTGCCTAGCCCACGTCAAGCCCGCGGTGCGCGAAGCCATTTCCAAGAACATTCTCACGTCGTCATCGACATCTTCCTCGCCTTCGACCTGTGCTCCGATGGTAGGTCTGCCACTTGCAGACAATACCGAGTCGCCATCATTCCCCGAGGTTGAGAGTGCGCGGGGATGTGGCGGGGACGGGAGCCTTGAACTAGACAAAGTTGCAATTGTGTTTGGCGAAAAGGTAGCCAGTCTGCTAGCCCACCCTTCCACACGACGTCAAGGGCTGGTGCAACTCATGACAAAGCTCATGTCGATGTCATCCGCTTCACCATTGTCCACTGCTGCTGGTGTCACGTATTCCTCGTCGTCGTCATCGACGCAGAGACCGTGGGAAGTGAGCTGTCTCTTGGCCAAAGCGATGCTGCTCGACACAAACGTCGCGGTGGTCTTGACGACGTTGCAACTGCTCACAACTGTCGCCGGCACGGGGGGCAAAGAAATCACCGCGTCTTTGATCCCGTGGGGGGAGTGGGGAGTTCACCTCGTGTTGGGGTCGACGGTGCGGTCCGTCCTCCAGCAGGCGGCACACCCCGCCGTGCGCGTCCGACTAGCGGTCAAGCAGTGGCTTCAGGTGCTAGTCCACCGCCACACGTTGGGCCGGACGGTCGTCGTAACGGCCTTGCTCGACGCCCTTCGCCAAGCCGCGCATGTGTCCGGAACGTCCACGCGCGGCAGGCGCCTCCAGCACATCCGTGTCGGATGGGAGCTTGTGGTCCGGCTCGAAATGCTGGACGACATGCTCCAGAACGACCCACCATCCGACCTCGTCGCAATGGACAACGTGCTGCCGTTCCTTGGGGCGTCGTGCGTCGGTCACGGCAGCGCCACCGTCCGCCAGTGGGTCCAAACCCTCTTGATGTGGTTCCATAGCCAAGACGCACCGCGACTGACCAAGGCGCTTCACGGAAGCGGCGTCCCCCACGCACGGCAGCTCATGGGGCTGCTAGCCGACGCCGCTGCCTCCTCGACTGTCGGGTCGACCGACACGGTGCCCCCGTCCGCCGTCCACGTCCGCACGAGTCGCATGTCGCACGTCCGCCGCGTTGCCGCCCTCCGGGGGGGTCCAGGGGACGACTCCCCTCGCTGCGGTGGCGGTAACAACAGTTCCGACGACAACGATCCAACAAAGGACGTCGTTATCCGAAGTACCACAAAGACCCATCAAATGCAAATGATGGCTACGAAACCGCTGTGGCTCCGCGACAAGACAGACGACACCGATGGGGCGGTGGCAGGGGTAGGAGGAGGTCCGCTGGGGCGGGGCCTCGGCGGCGGCGCGTCTGGCCTGGTCAAAGCCCGGCGCACGAGTCGCACCCGCAATAACCACGACGACGACGACGTCGACCATCACCACATGCAGGCCCCCACGCCACAGCAACAGCCCCCCCACCGGCGGGTTCATGTTGGGTTGGCCTAGAGTCTGTTCTGTCCTTCCCCCCAAGAAACTATACAATATAGCTATATGTCGCAGTGTATGTAGCCACGTTTCACCGGTGATATCTACTATGTATATCCCCCGCTATGTAGTGAACGATCCAAGACTATACTGTCTGTATTATTGCTTTTTTATCCAAAATTAGGACTCTTGTATTGACAAATCGCCAAATCTATCGATAGATTCTCCAGTCTGTTAGAATACATTGTGAATTCGCTATAAACTTCCAAAATTCGCGCGACTTATTGAATCACGCTCGAGTTCTGATTCGTTGAATATACTTGTGGTATTTCTGTAAGAGCCAATCAAATCCACTCCAAATTGGGTTAGCCAATAGCGTCAAGATTCGTGATTCGACGGGGTCTGGAAATTTGTATCGAATAGACCACAATACAAGCAATATGTTGAATCCCAGCAACAGCATGCATCGTCAAGACGATGATCGTGGATTTGCTTCATGACTTCGTTAATCCTCGTACATCCACTTGTTGCGGACGCGGTGCCGCTTCCGCTTCTTGTCTTCGTTGTACTTTTTCCAGTCAATATTTTTGGTCTTGAGCTCGTCCTTGAGTCGCTTGGCCTCTGCCCTGTTGGCTTCGAACGCGGTCAGGTCAAAAAAGTTGGACAGCTGGCGCCCGGCCTTGTCTGTGGGGATGTTTTGCTTGTGAAAGTACTGGTCTCCACTTGCGCCACTGAACCGTCCGCTGAGCATGTTCATATGGGCCACCACTGTGTACTCGCTCTGCGATGTCACAGGCTCGTGGGACGAGTCGGCGGCGGTGGCAGGCACCCAGTCCGCTCCCTAGAATACATCACGCGACTCTTACTTAGTCCACGCAATACATGGAGACAAATCACGTACGCCGACAGCGGCAACGGCGGATCCGTCGGCGGGGGGGTCCCACTGGGTTGTGTTGGTCGTGGTGTCGTGGTAGTAGTATCGTTGGTTCTTTTCATCAAAGTGCTGCTGCCAGCGAAAGGAACGAGCTGACCCGCCCAAGATCGAGTTGAGGCGATGCACGGGATCGGACGTGTTGCGAGAGATGGAGGCGGCGGCGGCGGCAGCGCGCGTGGCTTGGGGAACGGTGGTCGCTTTGTTGAGCCATTCCTGGTACTTGGCGCTGCCAGCGCTCGATGTGTCGGTGGAGGTGGTCGCGGCGGAGGACGGCGCGTCTTGGACGACGGCGTCGGAAGGAGGTACGTCCCACGTGGTTTCTTTGGTTGTCGTGTTGAAGTAGTAAGGAACTTGGGTCGTTGGGTCGATGTAACGAAGAAAGACCGGGGTGACGGCAGCAGGCTTGTCGGTCGCAGCGGCGGGTGATGCTTTCGGGGAGGAAGGGGCAGCGACGGCGCCAAACGCGTACTCTTCTTCAAGTTGATCCTCCTCCACCTCGTCGTCGTCCTCGCCTTGGTCGGACGTGTAGAACGTAGGTTGGTCCCAGCGGGTGCGGCCAGAGTTCATGTCCGAGTAGTACGGCTTCTTCGAGATCGGGTCGACGAATTTCACCCACAGCGCTCCTTCGTCATCCTCTTCAATTGTGCCCTCTTTCACATCGTCGGAGGTGCTCGGGCGCGCTCGTTTTGCGGCTGGTTTGTTGTCCTTATCGTCGTCGCCGTCAGAGGAAGAGGAACCCCTTGTGTTGTGGCTGTCGTTCACCTCTGTGTAACCCTCGGGCTTGGTCCATGCGGTCTCGCCGGTCGTTGGGTTGTGGTAGTAGAACCGCGTGGAGTCTTCATCAAGGTGGCGGACCCACATGCTTCTTGGCCGCGTTCGATCACTGGTATCCCTAGAAATTCCTAATTAGGTACGATTCGATTAAGCTCGATTGTGGTTTGAATGGTCAATAAAGTTCGACAGTTCAAGCACGAAATCGGCTGAGATGCAGCAATAATGATGCGAACGTGACTCCGCAGGTTCTAGGAAGGATATGAGTCGGGAATGGATGGGCCATGCATGAAGTCCAAGAGACGAAAGCGATGACCCAGGCTAAGCAAGAGTTTGTCATGGCTACAGTGCAGTATGCGTGCTACAGTACATAGCTCGCCGCTGTAGACCTATCGAACGACCGACCACGCACTTGAACACTGAATGCCTCATCGAGCACACAACCTCACCGTCGTCTCATACGTCATCTAAATCTATATTATGATGCGTTCCTGGGATGACGCCATGGCAGTGACTGAGCTGTGCTGTGGTGGATGCTGTGGTTGCCTTCAGAGTCATCGTTGTCCACGTCGTCACCATCTTCTGGATCGTCGTCGTAGTCGTCACCCGTCATCGATGCCGCGAGCATCTGCACTTCGGTGTCGGACAACGTGGCTTCTTCCGCGTCAAATGCAATCGGTTCGATCCCACGGAGGTGCATCGAACCGGCGGCTCTTGGTGACACTCGCGCGGTGTCGTTGGGTCGGACGGCAGGCGGTGGCCCTGCTTCCATGTGCTTGCGCTTGCGAAGGTACTGCTTCTGCCTCGAGTTAGCTCGCTCCTGGTGGTACGCACACAGTCGATGGAGGGACCCGTCCTTCTTGGTAGTTCGTGGGTTGGCACAGGATTTGTTCGAGTAGAGGCAGCCAGGGAACTCTGCTTGGGCGTCGGGCACAAGTGGTGATGTCAGCATGGCTTGCATGCTGCCAAGGGAGTTCATCGATGGGTCGATGGCGTTGTTGCTGCGAAGTAGTGTAGATGGCGGCGTCACGGGTGATTGCAAGTCGCTGGTGATTGGCCTGGGGGAGGTTGCAACCTACGAGATGGATAGTTTCTCTTGAACAGTACTAGTAGACGGCGCTACTGTACTTACTGTACCTGTGACACCTGGCATGAAAGTGTAAGTGTATTTTGCAATCATAGGTGGTACGGTGGTCGTCGCCTCGACTTGCGACATGGCAAAGTAGGAGCCAAGGAAAATGAACGGTAAAACAGCAGCGGTCGGCTAATTCCAGCACGTTTTGGTGTGATCAAGGAGACGTACGAGTATTTCCAAGGAAGACAGGTTGAATTTCCAAAGTGTATACATGTACCGCAGCTCGTGACACTTCACACCACAAAGTTTACACTATTCTACGTTACTAGTATACAGTACAGTACGCGGTTGCCACGCAACGCGGCGCCGCCAAATATAATGCCTTGGAGGGCATTGCACGGCGCAGGGATTTTGAACCAATGAGGAGACGAGTACACCCGTAACGTTAACATTCAAGTTGTCGAATTAGTTACTGCACCAAAAACCACTTGCAAATGGATGTAACCAACATGATGAGGAATCAACCAACCATAATCGCTGTCGAGTGAGTCACAAGTGTACCTGCTCTACCCGCGGTACGCCACCACCACAATCGCCTTATTTGCGCTCTAATGCAAACGAAGCTGATGTGACTGACTCAGGTTACAGTATTGTCATTTCAATCACATACCGGTACAGTAGCGTTGACACTCCAACGTAGTACAGTACTGTACATAAAACCAAAACTTATCTTAACTTACAGGCATTTGTCCCACGTTAAAAAGTCGGACTACAGTGTCGGATGGTGGCCACAACAGCGGCGGCCTTTGCATGCAAAGTACTACTAGTAATAGTACGTAGGGACACGAACAACTGTCATCGACGGACGAGTTTCTATAGAATTACATATTTTATCCTTCGTGCCGTCAACCCTACCTAGCGAATCCACTTTGCCTCGGATTTCCAGCAACCAAACTTCCGCCACAGAACAGTATAGGTATGTACAGTAGTAATGGCTATTCGGTGGCTGACGCTATGTTGTGCCGTGGAGGACATGTGAAAGGTGTGATACAGATGGGGTTGAAGAGTTGGATGATATGGGCAGCAAAACAGTTCCACTGTTGTTTTGACCCGAAATACTGTTTCAATAAGTGTTTATATGGAGCTTTGTATATTCAGACACCTCACCTGTTACTAGGGGTTAAGTGCATCTCAGTGGTTATCGATAGCTAACCACTAGCGATGTAGTTAACCCCGGAGATTTAGCATCGTATGTACGTACTCACCGGGGGTACATAGGACCGAGTCCCAGCTTACAGGGCTCGAAAAGGTGTGTCCAGATGTAATAATTCCGTCATTGACAACAGTATTTCGGGTCAAAACAACAGTGAATCTGTTTTAATGACGGAATTATTCCTCGATGGCGTATGCAGTACATATTCATCGATGACGGTTAACCTTCGTGGACATTCTATACGGCGATTCGAACGACGGAAAGATCCATCCTCCTTCCAGCAAGCAACAGTTCCACTGTTGCTTACGCATTCATTACCTGTTATTACCTATTATTACTATTATTAATAATACGTAGTAACAGTAAAGTCAAAGTATTATTAATAGTACGTACTAGTAGTAAGTTACATCCGGATAATCGTGCCGAATCACATTGTATCTTCGACGATGGCAGGAATGGACGTTCTCGTGGCGTTGGCAGGAGTCCTGCTCGCCTTGATAAGTCAGAAGCCCCTCCATCGCATTGAAGAAGGGTCGGTTGGTGTCTACTGGAGAGGGGGTCGACTGCTCAACATGACGTCGGCACCAGGGTACCATCTGCAGTGGCCGATCCTGACCAAGCACGCCAACGTCCAAGGTAGAATCCGCCGCCGACTTGTGCATCTCGTGCTCACATTGTATTTGCACACAGTTTCCTTCAAGACGTACTGTACCCCGCCGCCTTGAGACAACGTGATGAACCAGCTCGTATTATCTACATAGGTCGGTCGTACTAGACGTGCCGTGTGGCACTGCTAGTGGGGTCCTCGTTCGCTTTCAACAAGTCGAAATCGTCCATCGGCTGCGCCCCCACCTCGTCCTCGAGTATGTCCTTACCATCCATATTCTGCACGAACACCATCATGTTGGTTGCGCAGCACGATGCGAAACTACAGCCTGCGCTTCGAGAAGCTCTGGATCGAAGACGTGACGTACCACGAAATCAACGTCCTTTGCTCGAAATACACCCTCCACCAAGTGTACATTTCCCACTTCGATCAGCTGGACGAACTCTTGCAAGCCCGTATGTCCGCCTTGCTGGCTCAGTGGGCGCCTGGGCTCGAAATCATGTCCATTCGCTTCACCAAACCAGACCTTCCGGCGGCAATTCGGGAAAGCTACGAACTCGTAGATGAAGAAAAGATCAAGCTTCTGGTGGGTGTCATGCCACGTTCGTACGACTTCCCTATTGATGGATGGTATTGTCTTGCTTTTACCCGAAATTGGATACTTTTGTGCATATTCGCCAAATCTATCGAGGGTGGTCCATGTTCACACTAGTTTAAGTCACACACTAAATTGATGTTGAATTGGTCGAAGAGTGGATAATTTGATTGGCCACTTGATTCGTGTTGTGGTTTTTGATTGGTCGATATATCGATTGTCTGCCGATTTGGTTCTTCTGCTCATTCGATTGAGAACTTCAATTTCGAATATATCGACAATACCATGGTTTGCAATATTATTATTCCAAGCAGCGATTCAACCATTGGAATCATGTTTTTGATTTCCAAATAGTTTGATTCATATATTGATTTATTTATATCGTTGTTGATATCGTCCCGTGTTATATAATATATGGTGCATACATATCAACGACAAATATATTAGTCTCCTTTGTCTTATGCATGAGTAGATGGCAACCCAAGCCCAACGCAACGTCGTCAAGCGCGCCGAAACCGACCTCCGCACCGCCGTCCTCGCCAGCGAAACGGCCTCCTCACTCAGTATCATTCACATGCAAAAGCTATACGAACAAACACTGGCCACGCAAAATATCTCGCGCATTCAAAGTATGTATATATGTGGGACTGTCCTGAATAACATGTGACGAACACTTTTGATGATATATCAAATAATATTATTCATCGCCTGTTTTATCGAATTATTGTATAAGCGGCATTCTGTTGTTGGAGTAGATGCCATGTCATTGAGCCGCGCCAAGGACATAGCGGACGCGACCTTTTGTACGTATACGAAATATATAAATATCGAGATATAGACAGCAGTATTTATTATTATTATTATTATATTTTTTTGCAGACAAAACGAATTTGGAAACCAAAGCGTTTTTAACCAAGTTGTCGCCCCGGTACCTCGACTATCTCCGTGCGACCGCCGGCCAAACCAACATTCGCTATTATTTTGGCCCCAATATCCCCCACAAGCTGTTGCATTCAGTGTCGGACGCAATCGTCACAGCAGACCCACAAGTGTCGGGGCTACCTGATGGTCACTAAATGCTTTGAAATAGTATACTATTTGGAGTTTTACAAGATACTTTTAGTGGCATCTGTGACACTGTGCAATACTACACGTAGTATAAAACAGTGGAGAATGGTATCCGTAGTATGGAAGAGCGCTCCATTTTTGAAAAAAAAACATGTTTTTCGCCCAAAAAAAGCTTGTTAAAGTCGTGTTTATCCGGATGATACGTCCACATTTACAAGATGGATGTCGACGAGAATGGCTCGATGATTGGAGCGACAGCGGTGGGTGTTGTGGCCATCGCTGTCCTGTGGACCTTGTGGATCCTTCGACCTAATGCACATGCACCCGTCGAGTTCATCTTCCATCCTTCATCTGTCCTCCATCGACGTATTGTGGAGGTAACTATTACCACCAAGTCTCCCCCCACATCCTCTCTCGCTCTGACCATGGACAGCAGACAGGTCTCACACAAGCGTACGTGCCTCCTTGGTATGCAACCAACGCGCACGTTCAGCTGTTCATGTTTTGCTTGCTTCCTCAAGTCGACGTCCATACATACGACCGGGAACTCGTGGCGATGGAGGACGGTGGGCAAGTGGCACTCGACTGGATTGCATCTACGTTACCTCCGTCGGCACCGATCGTTCTCGTACTGCACACTCTGGCTGGTTGATAGTATTTCGTAGTTCTCCCCTTCTAGTACTTACTCCGAGTCCTTAGGCTGCAGCCAGGACATGCGCGAGTTCTGCCACGCTGCCACGTCATCTGGGTATCGCGCGGTGGTGTTCAACAAGCGCGGGCATGGCCAGTCCAAGCTCACGACGCCCCGATTGCAAGCATTTGGGTGCACCAGCGACATGAAGGCGGTGCTCGCGCACGTACAAAGCACGTTCCCTGGCGTTCCTGTCGTCGGTACGACATGTCCCTTCAACTTCAACGATGGCGAGGCAGCGTCACGTGTAGGCGTGGGGTACTCCGCCGGCGCAGGTCTCCTCAGCTCGTACCTGGGTGAAATGGGCCAACATTCCAAGCTCGCCGCGGGGGTGCTCGTGTCTCCAGGTATCGCCATGCTAACTGATGGCCAGCTCGACTTATATGCCTGACACGTATCTAGGGTACCAACACTACATGGTGCACGCGACGTCGACAAGCCCGAGCCATTTTCACGCCCAAGGTGGCTTGCATCCTCTGTACAACTACCTGATGGCCAAGTCCCTTCAGGTAGGAACCATACCATTTTATAGGACAAGTATCGACATCTGTAGACCCTGTTGGCTCCGCATCATGCGATGCTGGCGTCGTATATCGACCTACCCGCAGCAAACGCCGCTTCGTGTATGGCGGACTTTGACCAAGCGGTATACGTGAAGCTCCATGCGTTCGAGTCGTTGGCCGAGTACTGGAAAGCGAGCGATCCGCTTCGGGACGTGCACAACATCGCCGTCCCCACGCTCTTCCTCAGCGCAAAGGACGACCCCGTCTGTCCCACTCGTACGTCCGCTGCCATGAGGGAGATGACGACGTGACTTAGGGTTGATTGACGTTGGCATCGTCGACCGGAACCCGTACATCATGCTCGCGTTCACGTCCCACGGAAGTCACTGTGGCTTCTACGAGCACAAGCACGGCCGCCTGCAGTCGTGGGCGCCGACTGCGGCCCTCGCCTACCTCGACCATGTCCTCGGAAGAACGCTGTAGCTTGAAGTTGCATGAACACTCCGTTACTCCTAGTGATCATTCGGTCAAAATAATACAGGAGTGCCCAATATAGATGCAGGACATTCCAAAATACACCCAAGTGGCAGATTGATAACTCGATCGATTTGATTGGTTGAATGTAAGGTCTGCTGAAACAGTATTGGCGGATTCCACGTACAGTACAATAGCAATTAACACAACACCTTGTACTAGATATATGACATATAATTCGGAAGTTGGGAATATGGATAATATGACGGATATCTGACGACACTTGAAATTTGTAGGAAGATGCAGTGGGCACAATCCACTTGATGTTTGTATACCCAATGGGTAACGGCAAAGAGTGGCCCTTTTTGAGAATACCACCGCATCTATTTCCCCGCAGTCACCCCAACGACGATGGCGCCGCCGCCCGTGGAAGTGCAGCGCAAGTTGACGGTGCTGGGGTACCCTGGCGTGGGCAAGTCGTCCCTGACGACTTGCTTCGTGGAGAACCGCTTCGTGGAGAACTACGACCCGACGATTGAGAACACATTCCACAAGACAGTCCGGTTCAAGCACGCGCACTTCGTGACCGACATTGTCGATACGGCGGGCATGGTATGCCATCGCATGATGCTAATGACAATCTCAAATTCCACCTAGGACGAGTACTCGCACTTCTCACAAGCAGCGTCCGTGGGTGTCCACGGCTACGTGCTGGTGTACTCGATTTGCTCGCGCACGTCCTTCGAGAAGCTCAAGTTGATCAACGAAAAGCTGGTGAACCTCCTTGGATCCGAACCCCCACGAGTGCTTGTGGGCAGCATGTCCGATCTCGAAGGCAATCGCCAAGTGTCGCTTGAAGAAGGCCAGCAAGCCGCGCGGCAATGGGGCTGTCCCTTCACCGAATGCTCGGCCAAGCAAAACGAGAACATCAGTACGAACTTATGCGATGGTTCATTGTTGGTTTAACCTTGGGCTGTGTCTCCATGTTAGATGAAGTGTTCACTTACCTTATCCGAGAAATCGAGCGGGACTCGGGTCTCCTTGCCGTCGACGCCGACACGTCCTGTGTAGTGCTTTAACATGTTGTTGCTGAATAAAGTGCTGTAACGTTATACTCGAGTCTATCTGTTATCAGGCCAAATCGTGCGAGATGACCCCGATGTGGCCAAGCTGAAGTTGATGGAATCAAAAACATGACAAGGTCTGCCCTATGGGTATCACACTAATTGAATTCACACACTAATTTGACGTTGATGGTTTCCTGCAATCTGATTGGCTAAATACTTCTGCCGATTCTTCTGTGCACTGTCGCTCCAGTCGTAACAATTACTACGGGTAGTATTGTGCTTTTCATATATTTTGCCCGTTGTTTTAGCTCCTAAAACCATCCAAAGTTTAACCTAAACTGAAGTTGCACTCGACGTAAAAGTAAGCTTCCCCACCGTTCTGTCATTGGCTGATCTAAAACTTGCGTTGTTTTACTAAAACTACTTCGTTTTATTAACTCCCGTGGCCAAGCAGTCATGCAGAGTAATGACCTACTGGGGTAAGCTCGCAGTGCACCAGCTCACACGAGCTTTGCAGCCAGCTTGTTAGCAACTCGTTGGCACGAAAAGTCGAGCAAGAAGCACTCAACATCAACCTTTATCGAGCATAGTCAAGAATCACACTCGCGTGTATTAGTTAATCCACTCTGTAAACCCCCGCGTTTGCCGAAATGAAATGG
>NW_009798351.1:59256-62330 GCF_000520075.1 Aphanomyces astaci | reverse complement strand
CCCGCGTTTGCCGAAATGAAATGGGCAAACGCTTCAGGTTAGCAACATATGCTGCAGGAACAGCTCTTGCTCATCCAATCATAGGTACTTCCGATTAGCTAAAACTAAGTTGAATTAATCTAAAACTTCGTCACCCACTTGTTAAAAGCGGGTATTTATACCCAGATTAGCCAAAATATGTGAAAAGCACAATATAACATAGTACTATTAATAGTACTATTAATAGTAACACTTTAACTGGTAGTGAATACTAGTACTATTAGTACTATCAATACGTAGTACAATTAATTAATAGTACTACACTAGTATTAATAAGTACTACGTAGTACTACTAGTATAAGTAAAGGAGAAAAAGTATAAATAACGTTATACCAGTAGTTATTAACGTTAATTGAAAGGTTTCAGGCCATGCTGAAGAGAAGGCGGCGTCAGGGCGAAACGTCGTCGCTAGGCGGTATGCGCGTATAGCCAAAGCGTTCGCGACATGCCGCTTCTTTGCCCTTGGACTCGTAGTAATCTTTGCTCGCTTGAAATGCCGCCTCAATCATGGACAGAACAGTCACAAAGAATGTTCCCCCACATGACGCAACCAGGCTCGCGAAACCGCCTTCTTTGACAGCGGCGCAGTCTACTGCGACGATAACACTGGCAACAGCCAACACCAGGTACATCACGATGAAGACGAAGTGGCAATACGCCAAACTACTGACTTTGCCTATCCAATTCCAAATGACCAAATACTTCGCCAGTAGTACACAAATCATAAATTTCAGGACTACGTACGAGCGTAACGAGCGATGGCCTTTGAGTACGCCGGAAGGTCCACGATCACGTGGAGTTGTCGTCCGCTGGGACCTGCTTCGACTTGAGTGAAGTGGAATTCGCTCAATTCATGTTCCCCCTTCATCTCCGCCACGTCCGTCATCATTCGCTTGATTTCACGTGAGATCTCGCCAGCCTTCAACTTGGACACACCAGGATTGTCCGACCGGAGCCAGTGGGCGTTGTTGACCTTGGCGACGTAGAGCTTGAGTTCACACCAATGAAATGGAAACCCTATGGACTCCTTGATCGCTTGCTTCAAGTACATGACGGAGTCCCGCTCGTCGATGTTCATTCGAAGGATATCGTCAATCCCGACCACCGCGCATAAGATCTTCACATGATGTGGTTTGGCCACCAAAACGTGGATGGCGTCGTTCTTGTCGTCAGGGAGGTTGAGCTCACGCAATTCAGTTGATTCGTCCAACTCGGTCGCTGGTGTCATCAATTGCTTGATTCGACCATGTACCTTGCCAGACTTGAGTATCGTGATATCGGGATCTGACTTCTTGAGCCAGTAGCCATCGCTCGTTTGCGCCAGGAAAAGAGACAACTGGTGCGGAAGAAAGCGAAACGCCATTCGTTCAGTGATCGCTATCTTGAGGTCGCTGACACGCCGTCGTTCTTCAAGAGTGAAGCAAATGACATCCCCACCGTCGATCACCGCACATGTGATCGCCTTCATCGCTGAGTTGAGGTTGCCAATTCGAAAATGTGAATGCTGTAACGGCAGTGCAAGTCTGAACCAATCAGAGCACTCCATTCATGTGTGCGAAACTGCCTTCGCGCACTTTTCTCAATTCGTGCTTGGAATGGTCTAACAGTTAACAGTAAACTATAAAATCTCGATGCCAATGAGAGGACGGATGCAACTCTTGAAAGGGAATAGTAGATGAGGAAAAACTGGATTTGTTATATGCTCCATGAATGATAAGTGATATACAGTAACCCGCATTGTGTCATGTGTTGAACAGAGGCCTTCATTTTCAAATAAAGTTTGGGCCAAATTTGCAACGGCTTAATCACTAGCTCCTACTCACCAGACCTCGATCATTTGTTCATTCTTTCATGTTGAGCCACAATATCGTTGTGCTGCTGATGATTAGCTGATCTACACTGATGAATGAACGCCTTGGTGCAGATTGAGTGCAGGTTCAATATTGCGTAGCCATGTACCAAGATACTAGTACTAACGTTAGTATGGTCTAATCGATTCGAAACTGGAGCCGTCAGCATAATTGAATGTCTTAATTATTACTGTACTTCGTAGATTGGATTAACAGTAAAGTATTTGATTAACTGTAAATACTGATTAAAGAACCGCCAATCAAATCTCGTCTTGTAAGCTTAACAGTAAATGAGATCATATGGATTTAAATGCTACTACGTAGTACTGTATTTGGTGAAATGACTCGCAAGTCCAAATTTGGGTGAAATGCAGAATATAGTGTTAACGACAGCGCCAATTATAATCCGGATCAAGGGACTACCGAATACCTTATGGATCTGTACCCCCGAAAATGTCAGTAAAATCTGATCGAAATGGATAACAACTCAATAAGGTGGTCTGATTTCTTTTCAATGCGTTCGGATTGGTTACTTCTACTACTTCGACTTGTTTAATTGGCTAGAACGAGATAATTGGACAATTTTGACCAATATAAAGCGACTTGGGTACAGCCTTCCAAGGTACCACCAAATCGTACTCTATTGACACCATACAGCAATTTGGGTACAACTCGATAAGGCAAAATCATGGGTACTGATCCATAAGGTATACGGTAGTACTATTAATAACATATTTTTCAGATTCTACTATTTTTCAATACAAAGATCAAGTTTATATGAACCACTAGTATGTACTGTAAATGCACCAAAAGTCAAATCATGGATCTTGACTGAATCTCCTGTATCTTTTGGAACCATGCTTAAGCTTATATTTTGAAATGTAAAGCCGACTGGACGACGCCCTTACACCATTACATTCTTCGTACTGCATTTGAGATCCAGGAGTAGCATTTGACGGTAAGATGAGCAGAACGAGTTCCAACGAGTTGAAAAGTGCAAATTCATTGAATTTTGACCTGTATCTCTGTTTTGGATGTTAGATCCATCGGCGTTGCTGCGCATACTTTAGAATGCAAAGTTGCTCTGTCTTATGCTTACACTGTACAAGTATAGCTCTGAGATCCATCAAAACACGGGCGATTGATACTATTGTATTTACATAGGATTGTATTTACATAGGACTC
>NW_009798351.1:44355-55725 GCF_000520075.1 Aphanomyces astaci | reverse complement strand
CAGCCTTCCAAGGTACCACCAAATCGTACTTTATTGACACCATACAGCAATTTGGGTACAACTCGATAAGGCAAAATCATGGGTACTGATCCATAAGGTATACGGTAGTACTATTAATAACATATTTTTCAGATTCTACTATTTTTCAATACAAAGATCAAGTTTATATGAACCACTAGTATGTACTGTAAATGCACCAAAAGTCAAATCATGGATCTTGACTGAATCTCCTGTATCTTTTGGAACCATGCTTAAGCTTATATTTTGAAATGTAAAGCCGACTGGACGACGCCCTTACACCATTACATTCTTCGTACTGCATTTGAGATCCAGGAGTAGCATTTGACGGTAAGATGAGCAGAACGAGTTCCAACGAGTTGAAAAGTGCAAATTCATTGAATTTTGACCTGTATCTCTGTTTTGGATGTTAGATCCATCGGCGTTGCTGCGCATACTTTAGAATGCAAAGTTGCTCTATCTTATGCTTACACTGTACAAGTATAGCTCTGAGATCCATCAAAACACGGGCGATTGATATTGTATTTGCATAGGACTCGTCGTTCAAAGTTGTTAAATTTGTTGGTTCACTGAAAAAATGGATTACCTGAATCTCATCGGAGTTTCGAACCCACGAATTATTTAAAATAATTGATGTTCCGCTAGTGTTATACTACGTAGTATTACTAATACTACGTAGTACTATTATTAATAATAGTATTAACATGTATTAATACTTCGAAGTAAATAAATATAACTCGACGTTCCAGAAAGTACGACTATTAATAGTACTACTATCATTATCCGGATTTTTCAAACGTTCTTAAGGATGGCGACAACACTGCGACTGTCACAGTCTACTCAAACGTTACTGGATCGAATCAAACTCGTTCATTTGAGCCATCAGCAAAGGCTCGCGAACTCTCACGTGCTATTTCGGCCGGACGACAGACAGCTTTTAGAGGCGTAAGTTGTGTACCCTATGTAGGCACCAATCTGGGGCGTTGTTACTTCGTATCCTTCGTAATGAAGTACCAGTACAGTATGATTTACTTTTAACGTCAAATGACATTTCGTACATAACCTCTAAGGGTAAGCTTACAGTTAGTACTTCGTAGTACTACGTAGTAATACAGTACCTACTTACCGGTAGGTAGTAAGTACTACTGGAGTAATCTACTGTACCCGTTCGAGCTTTCGGCCAATGTGATGGGGCTTGGATTGTTCGACAACTTGCCCCTCTACAAATGTCGCTGTCAGTTTCGAATTTGCGAAGTGCCTCTCTCCTCAACTGTGTTCTGCTGTCGTTGCTGCTGGGGAATACAACAAATATTAAAGTAGGTTGGTTGACCGGTGTGGGCAGCGTGTAGTAGTTCAAGTGGGTTTCGGTAGTGCAGTGTAGCCATATTATTGTGGAAGACTTGCCTTCTCTTTTTCAAAGTACTCTGTTGTCGCTTCAAACATCCTCGTTCCAGCAAAAAGAATTCATTGAAATATGTTCCGAATACATCACACAAGCGTATGCCCCCTCACGCTAAACTTACTCCTTTGGCGACAAACAAGTCTGCGGTAGTATTGTCAACAGCCAACGCCAGGCAGTAGACCATGAAATCGACGTGATCCCTTGCCCAACCACGGGTTTTTCCTGTCCTACTTCGACATTGGGTCAAATAGCAGCACATGAACTCTACGTACGAGCGTATCGAGCGTTTCGAGCGTTTCGAGCGTAATAGGCCTTGGCGTGCGCTGGAAGGTCCACAATCACATGGATTTGTCGTCCGCTGGGCCCTTTCGTCGTCGTCTGTGAAGTGGAATTCGCTCAATTCATATTCCCCCTTCATCTCCGCCACGTCCGTCATCATTCGCTTGATTTCACTCGAGATCATACCCGCCTTCAACTTGGCCACACCAGGATTATTCGACCGGAGCCAGTAGGCGCCGTTAACCTTGGCGACGTACAACTTCAGCTCAGACCAATGAAATCGAAACTCCATGCACTTCATGATCGCCTGCTTCAGGTGCACGACGCAGTCGCGCTCATCGATCTTCATTGGCACGATGTCGTCGATCCCAACGATCGCGCATAATATCTTTACGCGATGAGCCCCGGCCACCAGCATGTGGATGTCGCCGACATTCAACTTCCCTTCAGGGAGGTTGAATGTGCTCAATAGAGCTCCTTCCTCCATCTTGTTGTCTTGAGTCATCAATTGCTTGATTCGACGAGGTATCTTGCCAGCTTTGAGCATCGGCACATCAGGGTCGGTCGCCTTGAGCCAGTTGCCGTCGCTTGACTGCGCCAGGAAAAGCGTGAATTCATGCAAATCACACTTAAACCCCATGTACTTCTTGATCGCAATCTTCAGATCGGTTACTCGCTGATTGCTTTCAATTCCATAGCCAAAGATATCCCCGTTGCCGATGACCGCACACTCGAACGCCTTCATCTCTCCAGTTGGTTTCCAATTCAAAAGTGTGAAAAAGAATCCAGAAAGTGAAAATTTGAACCAATCAGAGCCCGTCAAAATGTGGTGAAGTGCGATACAGTATTGCTCACGTTTGATTTCAAAATTCCTGTAATTTTTTCGTTAATGAACGACTTCTCACGATTTCCTTGTTCCCTACCGTACCATACTATTAATAGTATATTCCGCAGTTGTGAGTGACACCTTCTCCTCACACGGCCCTTGTCGTCTAGCTTGCAGTGGCCGCGCACAGTGTCAAGACAGGTGATAGATCTGCCATCGCATGATTGGTCGCGCCGACGCCGCAGCATGGATCTGAAATTTACTTGGTGCACGATATGGTCAAATATGGATTCGTTGACTTCCCCAGGTATGCCCATAATATTTTCAACCTTCATGGCGGTTTCTCCACCATGTAAATAGCCTAGTCCTTGCCTCAGTCCTCTTGTTATTACCTTCCTCATCATTCTGCGTGTACTCCGCCTTTCTCATCGAGCGACGCGAGGCCGTCTCCTCCTATTGCCTATAAGCTACTCCAATGTTCGCAGTGCGAGTTGACGTCGCTTTCATTGGCTTCTGTCTGGCGTTGGCAATGCTATCGTCCTCAGGGTCGATAGCATCTCCATTGTTGTTGAAGAAGGACGACTAGCGTTGACGATCACTCTATTTGCTGAACATGAACAATGTTTTTGATTGCTTGGACAATCGATGGGACAACAAGTCAAGCAAGTACAGTGTGTTATTAAAGAAGCCGAATTGAGGGACATGGGACTTCAATGGGGCGTCGTACACTATAGTTCACTTGTACGGATGGCAGTTGTTCGGCCATCATATTGACATCATTACACCTATACAAGCTCGTCGATTTCCACATAACTGTAAATTGATTTTGTGCAAACTTCATTAAAGTTGGTGGTGTTCGCTGCATGCATGATAGCCACAAACAGAACACGATAAAAATTGTAATCTCAAAGTCAGTGTTCATATTGATCTTATGACTAACTGCGAGTGAGGTTGCTTCACCGCTGTTAGGTGATTGTTGATGACATTGTAACTATGAGGGTGTCTAAACGTCTGACACACTCAGTTTGCTGCATATGTAGCAATATCACAACTTCCAAATGTCTGTGTTCGTCCATACTGTATGTCGTCAGAATTTGTAGAATGTCACAAGAATCAAATGTCCTCCCGTCACCGTGGTCAATGCGACACGTACACCGAGGTTGAAGTCAAACTTCATAAGCCATCAAGCCCGCCTCGCGCCGCTCGATGGGAAAGGCGGACACTGAATGACGAGGAAGGTAACGAGAGGACCGATACAGATGCAAGGATCTGTTACATAGATGCGTGCAGGTGGTTTAAATGCTCCAGAACGTTGAGGTTGTTGTGGGCATACCTGGGCGAAAACAATGAATTCATCGTTGACCACGTCATGCACCAAGGCTAACAACCGCTCCAAGCTAGGCGGCAAGAGCCATATGAGGACAAGTGTCTGTGTCGCGCATAACTGCGGAATATGTGGCAAAGAAGGAAGCAAAGAATTGGTACGAAAACACACTTTAACTGTTACTGTTGGTGCTTGCTGCTCAAGGCGTGCAGTACAGTATTAGCGCAGGACAGCTTCAAACAAGTGTTCGTCCTCAACGCTAGTCGTCCTTTTTCGACAACAATAGAGTCCTCAATGGCAAAAGCACTCATGACAGCCAAAGCCAGGTAGAAGGCGATGAAATCGACGTGACCGGTCGCCCCACGACGGGGTTTTCCAGCTCTACTTCAAAACTAGCGTAATGGGCCTTTGTATGCACTGGCAGGTCCACAAACACGTGGATGTCATCTCCGATGGACACTTCGTCGTCGACGAAGTAAAATTCGCTCAAGATGGATTCGGAGTCCATTTTGGCCTCGTCCGACATCAGTTGTTTGATTCCAGGGGGGATCTCTCCACACGTCAGCTCGATTGCATCGCGGTCACTCCGCTGGAGCCAGTCGCTGTCGTTCGTGTTCGTAACGTACCGCGTCAATTGAAACGCAGGAAATGGAAACTCCATGCGCTCCGCGATGGCTTTCTTCAGGTCCACGACGGTGTCGCGCTCGTCTTTCACAATTGCCACGCTGACGCCGCTTCCGACCACCACACACGATATCGCCATGTTGGAGGCCGTTTGGTGCGATTTCGGCACCGTCACCAACACATGTATGGTATCGATGTCGCCCCCTGCCGCGTAAACGACTTCGCCAGGGAAGTTGAAAGAATGAAGTGGCAAATGTAGCGCCATGAGTTGGCCACCTGCAGTCGTTATCGCTTTGATTCCACTTGGAATCTTGCCAGTCATCACGAGCTTCACGTCGGCATCGTGGATGGTGAGCCACGTGTTGTCCTTCTTCGCAACGTACAGGTTCAGGGAGGTCGCTGGAAATGCAAACTTCTGACTCTGGCGAATGGCGTACTGCAGGTCTTCCACCATCTTGTGATCGCGCATGTCGACGGAAAAGATTGTCCCGACCCCGACCACCGCACACGTCAACAATCGCTTGCGGACAGCTACCAACACGTGGATGTCGTTGCTGCCGTTATCGGGGAAGTTCAATGTGCGCAATCGAGTTGTGTTGTCCAGGGTGGTCACGTTTGTTATCAAGGACTTGATTCCACCAGGTGTATTTCCAGTCTTGAGCACCATTCCGTCGGGGTCGGCCACGCTCATGCTGTCACGGACCTTGAGGGTAAATAGTGTCCCAACTCCGATTGTCACACACGAAAGCGTCGCGCTGGAAGCGACTTCGCGGGCTGGCGGCACGGACACCACCAACACGTGCACGTCGTCGACGTCGCCGTCTTCTTCGTAGTACGCCACCTCGCCGGGGAAGTTGTAAGTACCTAGTCGTGTGCGCGGCTTCATCAGTTGGCCACCGGCAGTCGTGAACGTTGCCATTCCACTCGACTTGACCTTCTTCAGGTCGTTGATGGCGAGCCATTTGCTGCCCTTCTTCGCCACGTACAGGACCATGCAAGCCGCATGCAATGCAAAGTTTAGTCTCTCGCTGATTGCCTTCTGCAGGTCGAGGACAGTCTTGTAATCGAGCATGTCAATGTAGATGATTGTCCCGAGCCCGACCATCGCACACGTCAACCATCTCGTGCGGACAGCCACCAACACGTGGATGTCGTCGCTGTCGTTGCTGGGGAGGTCGAATGCACCCGATTCCATCGTTTGGTGCATCGCTTCGTTTTCTAACAGCGCTTTGACCTCGGCACCAACCTTGTCAGACCGCAGCATCTTGACTTCGGGATGCGTCGCCTTGATCCAGCTGGTGTCCTGCTTCGCCAGGTAGAGCGACAATTCATGCGGAGGACATGTACACCCCCATTTCTCCTTGATCGCATCCATGAGGTCGAATACTTGCTGGCCGTCTTCCAGTGTCACCCTAAAGACGGCCCCGTCCCGGATCGCCGCACATGTGAACGACTTCATCCCTTCAGCGCGTTGGTCAATTTCGACAGTGTGAAAACGAATAGAGACTGCGCAAGTTGGAACCAATCATATTACAGTAGTTGACAATGCATGTTGAAGTGCATTTCGCGCGCTTTTTAACATGCTAACATTACTAGTACTTGATAACATTGGTCCATTCGTTGCCACATTTCGCTCGTCATATTCGACACACACCCGATGCTTCTTCCCACAAGGCTTTGAACCCAGGCGTGCAGCTGCTGCTGTCCATCGTTACGAAGTTCACAGGACCTTGTTACCAAATCGTAGCGACACGCAACAACCCGTCATCGCATATACTAGTAACGTGTTATTTGATGTCAGCGACGGTACATAATATATGCTCGGCCACTTTCTTCTCGCTCCCTTCCTCAGCATTCAGCGAACGCTACGGCCCTCATGAGCAGAGTGGGGCGATCCACTTCAAATCTGCCGTTGACTTCTCAGCAACAGTGGACTGTCAAGACACTCACTGTGATTCGCCACGCACAGAATGACATCGGGCGTAGTCAAGTCATGATGGACATTTCAATATAGTTACTTGTGTAGCGTAACGTTAGTTGGACTTTGGAATTGATGAGGATCTATTTAGCCAAACCGATAACTCTGAACAATTGTACTGGCCTCAACGTTTTGGATGTACAGCTCGATGGGGAATATTGTACGTTAGACTGCCATCGATCCAAAGGTGGGACGACGTGGGCGAAGGAGTGGGCCGCGGAACAAGGCCATTTACACGGGGTCACCTATGCCAGGTCTTACGGAGAAGAATGGACATTTGGTTGATGTGACGTTCTTTCTCGCGCATCAGCCAAAGAAAACGCACCAAATGGGTCGTTGGTTGCCAATACTATCCAGCAATATTGCCTTGCTAACGTCGTCGTGTAACTCGCGCAGAACTCTGGGACGGAGGGGGTGAGTGACCAATATAGTCGCAGTTAGTGGTGTTGTCGTTTTACCCAAAATTTGGACTCTTGTGCTGATTCGCCAAATATACTGATCGATTCGTTGTACTACGTAGTACATTTGTATGTAGAATTTGTCGAAGGGAGTATTTGATTGGCCACTTGAATTGTGTTCTGGGTTTTAATTGGTCGTATATCGCTTGTCTGCCAATTTGGTGCTGCTCATTCGATTTCGAATCCATGTCTTTTCACCTGGGCCAAACTGGAATGATACCGGAGTAATCTTTATGCTTTGAGTGGTCCGATGAGTCGACAGAACGCTCGAGTTCTATTTGAGGTAACGTTGTATTTCTGTACGGAATGTATGGTAGATCGACACCGTGGTTCCATTCCGAATTCAACGCAGAGGGAACGCGACGATAGATTTATCGAGTGTAACGCTACCAGCGTTCCAATCACAATGCAACTACCTATTGTTGAACACCGCCTCCTCTTCATGTGTGAGCCAGCAAAGTCAATTAACAATACAAGCAATACTAATGTTAGTCGGAGTACAGTAGTAGTATTAGTATTACGTCGGTTACAACGTAGGTCGTTTGTGTTTTTTCACGTTTTCGCGCCCCTCAGTCGCCAGCCGTTTGTTTTTGCCCTTGTCGTTCATTCGTTTGGCCAAACTGGCCTTGCCTTCTTCGCCCTTGTTCCAGTACTGTCCGTTGGTCTGTCGAAAGCTTGCCTTGGGCGCGCCCGTGTCCAAATCAATCAGCACCATTCGATTCCCAATCTATCGATTTAGAATCGATACTAATGGGATCGTATACTAGTACGACTACTACCTTCATGCCGCTGCGCTTGGCAGCATTCACGGCGGACGCTTCGTCTGCAAACTCGACATACCCAAATCCCTTGAGTTTCTTGGTGTGGCCCCACATAGGAAGGCGGACGCTGACGATGACCCCACATGACCTACCACCACAAATTTCCATGTCAATGCATGTACGTAGGTAAAATGAACATTTGCTTATTACGCCAGTGCAGTTTTCACAGTGTCTTCGTCCACTTCGTAAGGCAATTGTTTGATGTACACGGTGCGGCAGCCCTTGGTCACTTTGACATGTTTGCGACTTTGTACCGCTAGAGACACGAAAAATCGATCAATAACTGACCTTGTGCAGAAGGAACCGTATACCTTGGTCGATGCCACGAGGGGTTTCTGCAGGTCGAACGGTCAGATACCGCTTCATCATGTACTTGCCATCGAGCTCCAACGCCTTGGAAACCGCCTTGTCCGAGTCAAAAACGACATGGGCGTACCCGCGAGGTTTGCCCGAGTCCTGGTATCGCGGCAGCCGGACTTCCTTGACGGTGCCGCAGTCGGCGAAATGTGTCACCAGTGCGCTCTCGTCGGCGTCGTACGAGATTCCTTCCACGTACACCGTGGCCTGGGTCTTGGCCGCCGCATCTTCTTCCAGTTGGGCCTTGTCGAGTGCCGACGAGTCGTCTGCACCTTCATCATCGTCTGAGCTAGATTCGTCGTCAGAGTTGATGGCCTCGGCAACCTTCGCCTTGGACGACGACGTCTGAGCTTTCTTGGAGGAGGGCGCGGCAGGCTGCTTGAAGAACGCCTGCTCGTCGCCGCTGCTGCCGCTGTCGGAGTCGGAGTCGCTCATGTTCAATATGCTCGATTGGATCGCCAGTCTATTAGCTATGGACCAATCAGCTCGTCGCATGGATTATTGGCGCATGGCAATCCATGGGTTTAATGCGTTTTATTGTTTTATCTGTAGTGGCTTGGGATGACATCTTCACTTTCAAGGGTTGAAGAAACTCAGCGATTGGATTGAGACGATCCTAAAGACAATAAACCTATATAAGCAAGCTTGCAAGCCGTCTGGTGAGGTTTTACATGTGCGTGAAATGATGAAATGGACGAAAACTGCATTTAGTTTGACGCTGGGATAAAACAATAAAACGCACTTCAAACTTGGTTTCACCTGTGTTTAACGTGTATTGACCTAATAATATAAATATAACCACAATTTGACGCGTTCTCCCCATGCTTTTATAAACACTTTCAGCCATTCGAAAACGTTTCGACATGTACTTTTTTGAACTATACGTTGCCAGATGGCGCAACGTTTCAGAAGGGGTACATTGTTTTAAATCAAAACACCATCATACATTTACCTAGATAATTTTGATCGCTCGGTGGCGTGAACACAATGTCAAGTGGCTGCAAGCACCGCATTGAGAGATTTTTCCCTGCCCTTCATCATGTTGGCCTTCCGCTCCCTTAACAAACTTCGCATGGCGCGCTCGTCCGCGGTGGCCTCTTTCAGCTCGTCTGCCACTGAGTACGACGTGGTCGTGGTGGGCGGCGGTCCTGGCGGGTACGTCGCGGCGATCAAGGCCGCGCAGTTGGGCTTGAAGACGGCGTGCATTGAATCCCGTGGGTCGTTGGGAGGCACTTGCTTGAACGTCGGGTGCATTCCTTCCAAGGCGTTGTTGCACGGCACGCACTTGTACCACTCGGCGCAACACAACTTTAAGAGCGTGGGCATCAAGGTGGACAACGTGAGCATCGACTTCGACCAGCTGATGAAGTCCAAGGACAAGACGGTCAAGATCCTCACCGGCGGGATCGAAGGGTTGTTCAAGAAGAACAAGGTCGACTATATCAAGGGCTACGGCAAGGTCGTGGCCAAGGGCCAAGTGAGCGTCGCGTTGAACGCCGGAGGCAACCAAACCGTCAACACCAAGAACATCCTCATTGCCACGGGCTCCGAAGTCACCCCGCTGCCTCCCGTCCCCGTTGACAACGAAGGCGGCAAGATCATCGACTCCACGGGCGCGTTGGCGTTGAAGCGCGTGCCCAAGCACTTGGTCGTGGTCGGCGGTGGCGTCATCGGTCTCGAAATGGGCTCAGTATACGGCCGTCTCGGGTCCAAGATCACTGTGGTCGAGTACGCCGACAAGATCTGCCCCACTATGGATCACGAAGTGACCAAGGAGTTCCAGAAGTTGCTCACCAAGCAAGGCATGACGTTCAAGCTGGGCCAAAAGGTCACTGCGTCCAAGGTCGACGGCGACGTGGTCACGCTGACGGTGGAGCCGGCGGCGGGCGGGGAAGCCACGACGATTGAAGCCGACTGCGTGCTGGTGGCCACGGGTCGCCGTCCGTTCACGGCAGGCTTGGGGCTCGAAGAAATGGGCATCCAAACCGACAAGTTTGGCCGCATCAAGGTCAACCTGAGCAACTTCCAGACAAATGTCGACGGCATCTTTGCGATCGGCGACGTGATTGAAGGCGCGATGCTGGCCCACAAGGCCGAAGAGGAGGGCATCGCGGTGGTCGAAACCATCGCCGGCAAGCACGGCCACGTCAACTACGACGCGATCCCTGGCGTCATCTACACGTTCCCCGAAGTGGCGAGTGTTGGCAAGACGGAGGAAGAGCTCAAGACCGCCAACGTCGCGTACAACGTGGGCAAGTTCCCTATGATGGCCAACTCTCGCGCCCGCGCCGTGGGCGAAACCGACGGGTTCGTCAAGGTGCTGGCTGCCAAGGACGACGACAAGATCCTCGGCATCCACATCATTGCGTCCAACGCAGGTGAAATGATCTCGGAAGGCGTGCTCGGGATCGAATACGGCGCGTCCGCCGAAGACATTGGGCGCACTTGCCACGCCCACCCGACGTTGAGTGAAGCGTTCAAAGAAGCATGCAATGCTGCGTACGACAAGCCCATCAACTTTTAAAACACGACAATAGGACAAGTGTGATGATGTTGATTGTGTGTGTGATGGTGACATTCACGACGACAATCACACCGGTACAGACTAGCTTCTGGTTCAAATACGTTTCGAAATAACGTGACGGATCTGTGATCTGCCGATTTTGAGCTCCATTTAATCCTCCATATCCGGCGAAGTTCAAATTATCTCGACGTAAAAGTTGCAGTGCCAAGCTCACTTTTTTTGGGGCTTTATATGATGCACGTCATCTAAAAACTTCCAACTGGCCAAATCGAAGAGTGGAGGTTTTATTATTTAACGTACAATTAATGTAGTTAAACCCAAAAACCAAAACGTTAACTGTATCTGTATATACCGAATTAATGCGTTTTATCACTGCAGTGGGAGGTTAAAGGTCCCAACTGCCTCCGGATATCACATACGGATAAGAGTCACATACAAAAATCAAGATACATCTCAGCGGCCACCCCTATGGCCAAATATCCACGCGCCCATGTAAAATACCACTAGGTTAAATATCTATTTCTGGACCAATTCATCACCAAATTTGAATATGAGACGTAGAAATCCAATCATATCAATTCTTGAATTCTATTGGGTAGTGCAGCTCGGCAAATCACCGATCTTTGGGCAAATCACAGATCCGTCACGTGTACGTACAGTATGTACTATTAATAGGATGCATCGCATACTAACTAGTATTCCAGTAATACTACTAACTGTAAGGGACAACCGCTGAACATTAAATTCCATTAACAAGTC
>NW_009798351.1:9390-10851 GCF_000520075.1 Aphanomyces astaci | reverse complement strand
TACCCTGGCGACTAATCGTCGCCCCATTCAGTCAACAACTTCATGCTTGTTTGACTACAATGCAGTCATTGGTTGGCTGTGCATCAAATTCGTTTGACCAATTAATAAATTATTCACCTCGTACATATGTACGTGAATGACATGGAATGACCCCCGAAGGTCATTCGCAAAACGAGTTTGACTACGACGTCAAACTTCGTCGGCATCAGCTGTGTTGATTCATGACGAAGAAGTAACACATTGTGTACACATACATGCCTCCCCTCGATATTGGTGGTACAGTAGCCCCATGGAGCAAAGAGTAGTTATAACGTTATCAGCACTTTCCCGGTCCATCAGTTCTTCAAATCTATGAAGTACTGATGGTCGAGTGTGCACGTACCCACACAGCTCGTGCAATTTTCCAGTGCATCGAAAGTCGATGCATTCGTCGATCTTCACGGCCAACCCACACCCAATCTCGAAAGTACACTCCTGGCACAAAGAGAGTGTTTTTGTCGCATTTGACCCACCATGCCATATTTCAGTTGTGAAAGATCACGTAGAAAGCATGCTTATCCCATTCCAACAACTACATCACCCATTTGGCAAAATGGCTGAAACCCCGAAATGGCTGCTGCTTACGCGTGCGACAGTGCTATTAGGATATTCATGCCTCCCGACAGAGTTTTGCCAATACAGTAGGCTGCAGTGGAAAACTTGGCTACCCAGTACCTGTACCCCATATATCAAACCAAACCTTACGACGATGTCGTGCTCATGTCGTTCACGTACCAAACCCGTCGAGTAGTTGTATTTATCTCAAGGTCATAGCCCAACAACTACCAGTAGGCGATTGCAACTGTGATCTCATTCACATTGCAGATTTTGTGTTCGTCGCACACGGAAAACAAAACACTTCAACCAAGACATCAAACTGATAGCACATTTGCATATCTTGTTGTCGTGTCCCTCAATATTTCAACTGTTGTTAACTCAAAGGCACCGTAAGGCACCATGCGCACACATCATTTTGCATTCTGTATACGTGGTAGTCCTTCTAGTCGATTACCCGCCCTGTCGCCATCATCCCGATGATGGTCATGCAATCACCAAATTTGCCCACAAAAAGCCCGTCGATGAAAGGTGCCGTCGCGGCTTGGAAGGCACAGGACATCATCCCCATCTTCCAAAAGTAATGAAGGCAGATCCGCTACTGCCATTGGCCAAGACAGGGATGTGCCGACCGTCTTCCACGTCGCACAATGTCATCTTCCATCGACAGGCTGTAGCCAAACGTAGAGCTCCAATATTTGTTGATTTGTTGATGATGTGGTAACCCTTGATGTCGTCGGGTTCAAACCCACCTGGCTTGGTGGGACTGTTGCGTCTCAACTTGACGGACCTTGCGAAGTCCGATCCAAAGGCAAATCACAAGGTGAATTCTCCCCAGTCGCAAGTAGTCACTGGGGCTTAGCCTAA
>NW_009798351.1:4907-5983 GCF_000520075.1 Aphanomyces astaci | reverse complement strand
TTCGTCTTGACTTGGGAAACGGCCTTGTTTGAGCGCACGTAGCGCTTGAACTCAATTGGAATGTCTTCCAACAAATTGGCCGCCGGCTCCCACGAGTCTTCAATTTCGAATGGCAAATTCGCAACAGCGACACGCATTGCACGAACTTGAGCTGCTTGTTGCCTGAGCTAAACCCGTTGTTCAACGCATGTATGCACTGTATATTGGACATGATTGGGACAATGGACAGATCCAACAGCGTAAGGATGTCCCAAGGAGCCCAATGGATCTCGCGCGTCGTACACATGTTTACACACAAATCCCCGTGCGACTCGCAGAATATGGCTTGCCGAAGATTGAAACCACAGTAGGTGCCACAGCCTGGGCACCCTCATGTTGTGGCGCCTACCAATCGTGGGTGAGTCATATCCTGCGAGTCGCACGGGGTTTAGGAATGAAATGCCAGTTCTAGTTGCTGCGGCACGCGTGGAAGATACAGGTATGACTGGTATTGCCTACTTGGATAAAAGTTGAAACCTTGCCGAAGTACCCAATCTCCTACGTACACTTGATAGCCTAAAATATATTCGATTGGGTTTCTCGGGTAAAGTCCTAGTGAATGCTACGTTGCAGCTGCGTTGTCGATTGGGAACGTACCCATTTTCCGAGGATTTGGCAGCGGCTTTCTTCTCATCTCCCGACAAAGGGGCAGTATATGGCAACGATGTAGGCACCTCCACACTACCGGTACCATACACATAAGGGAACTCATGACCTTCTGCGTACAAACAAAACTGACGCTCTACGAGCTCCCCGCTTTGGGTTAGTTACCAGATTGCACAGGAATAACAATCCAGTCAAAAACCCTGGATTTCCCAGAGGCGATCTCTGCCTGCACACAAAACTTGGAGATTTAATACAACCTCTAACATTGGATGAGGCATATATATCTACGGATGGCAAAAATTATTCCTCGAGGAATTACAACGGTGACCTCTCATACAATTGTAGTTTTGTTTGCGTCGCATACGGAAATCAACACACTTCAACCAATACATCGTTTTCTTAGTTTATCCTTACGAATACACAACACTCAT
>NW_009798351.1:0-1725 GCF_000520075.1 Aphanomyces astaci | reverse complement strand
GCTTGTTATTGTAAAGTCGATGCGAAATTGGAGTGGGGTATGAACAGCACCAAATCGGCAGACAATTGATTGACCAATCAAAACCAAGAACAGAATTCAAGTACTTCCTCCATTCCATAAATCTGGAGACATTGGATTTCGCCAAATTTTTATCTTATCTTTTGTATGCTCTCTGAGACGAAAAAGTGTAATTTTATTCACAAAATTGATTTCACGACGAGAAGAAACATGATGTGCTGCATCATATCGTCACATCATGGACAATTGTGCAGAGGTGATCAATATTTGACGTATTGATCACACCCTCAATGTCACATGATGCCAACACACTAGAAAGGTTATCTACTCTACGTTCGAAGTCCTTCAGAGCATTCATCGCTTCGATGACAGTGACTACATCAGGATCGCACACTGAAGGAGCGGTGGGTCCCAGTCTTGCCATCTTGTCCTTGCACTGATGCGGCAACTTGTACGAGTTGTCACCGCCCATCTTCATCGACTCCTCCATGACTCTCACTAGAGTCACGAAAGTCTTGTCCAGGATTCGCCAATCCAATTCGTTGAATGACCCATGTATGGCGGCAACCAGATCATCGATTCCAGTGACGACTTGACGGTGTTGTAGGGCTTGGATTGAGTTGAAGAACCCTAGATCCAGAACGTTGAAGTCAGGGCTCATTGCTGGTTGTGCCAATCTTGGTTGTGTTGTCAGACAAAATCTTCTTCACCATGGCTTCATTTTGGATGGAGATCTCGGTGGTCGCGGTATCGATAGTGCGTTCGTCCGGGAGCATCCTTGAACCATGCACCACACGCGTATTGGTAAAAGCCGTCGTAGGGGTTTGCAGAATTGTCCATGAGCTTGGTCCGTGGACTAAACGTGCCGTCGTGGGGTGGAAGGCAGAGGACTTCATCCCAATCTTCCAAAAGTAATGAAGGCAGATCCGCTACCGGCACACGGACGATGTCGACCGCTTTCCACACCGCACAACGGCATCGTCAATCGACGGGCTGTAGCCAGACGCAGAGTACCAACATTTGTTGATGATGTGGTCACCCTTGATGTCGTTGAGCTCAAACCCATCTGGCATCGTGTGACACACATTGCGCGCACTTGATCTGCTTGTCGCCTGAGCCAAACCCTTTGTTCAACGTATGTATGCATTGTACATTGGACTTGATTGGGACAATGGACAGAGCTAATAGCGTAAGTATATCCCAGGGAGCCCAATGGACCTCGCGCGTTGTATACATGCTTATAGACAAAACCAGTGCAGTAGGAGAAGTAGTACCAGTAAACTGGAGTGACCATTCATGGTGTAAGGTGTAATATTTAATAGCACGCTTGTCAAATTCTATCCATGCCTCTTGGGTTTGCTCAGCAAATGTGCCAGGTCCGGGTCTTCCACACTTGTTCGCCTACTTCATTTTTTACCATCAATGTTCACTCCAGTTGACTGATACTACTTCTCTTAGACTTACTGTTAGTACCAGTCAGCTGGAGTGCCATTTTCGTAGACACACATCAAAGCGTGGCCATACCAGAATGGATAGAAAGTCATATCCTCCGAGTCGCATGGGTTTACGAATGAAATGCTAGTTTTATTGTAGTTGCTCGTTTTCATTGCGGCACGTGTGAAAGGTACTGTATGACTGCTATTTCCTACTTGTAAAAAAACTGCCATACATGAATGGCAAGAACTCTTCCTTGAGGGATTACAATAA
>NW_009798350.1:317384-319470 GCF_000520075.1 Aphanomyces astaci | reverse complement strand
GAGAGTGGTCACAACGGGTAGGAGTAGCACCACGATCAACATCGTCGCGACGGGACAGATTACCAGGACGATGGACAGGTACCATGGAGGCAGTGGACACAAGGGTAACACCGATATCAGAAGACGAAACAACGTTACGGTGGCTACGATACAAACCACCTGGGGGATCAACACGATCACCGGAGTTGGGCGAAACGACACACTTCTCGATGGTAATCGATGACGGAACATGAGGACAGTCGGAATGGCTAGCGGAGTTGAGCGTAACTTGAGTACGACGTGGACTACTAGAGTGTGATGTCGGTGAAACGCCTCGGCGGCTACGGCCTCGATAGCCTTCATCGCGCCAAGTGCGATTGCGGTCATCTCCACCGCAGTTGCGACTACGACTGCGAGGAGGAATGCGCTTCGACGGGGCGCCACGACCTCGTCCGCAAGGGGCGCCTGCACTTCCGCCACCGCGGTCATCGCCGTTGTCACGGTCGTAGTCGTCACGACGAGGATGATCATCGCGAATTTTGCGAGACGACAAACGTCGTGCGGACTTCTTGACGTGTTTTTCGAACACTTCTTGCGGAAAACCGTCGCGTTTGGTACCACGCGAATAATCTGAGGCCAGAAGTTTGCAATTGGTCAGGACATGAGTGGGATCACCACAATAAAAGCACGCTGGGCCAGAGTGGGAATAACACTTGGGGTGAGCATACGAGGGTAGCATCCGTGTCGAAACTAGACCAACGGGACTGGCAGTAGCATCAACGACGGCGGCATTGATCAGATGCGATCGGGTGGGAGCGGAGTCGGCTGTCCCATGCTCACAAAGCGCAAGCGAACGCAGGTGACGCGTTGCTAGGGCATCCTTGATGGCAGCGTCGATAGCCGCGACAGAGCATGGTTGTCCGGAGGCCTTAGCATTGCTCGAAATAACTCGGATGGGATCCCGAATTTGTTTGTCGTCCAAAAATACTTCCGACAGTTTCACCATATAATGGTTAGCCCATAGAAAGGCGTCATACTCCGCCGCAGTGATCTCCAACGAGGATGGGATCATGGCCGTGCGGTACTGGCTGGCGATGGACTTAACGTCGGCCAGTAAGGTGTCCAGGCAGTCGCCGTCGTGGTACTTGACCTTCTGCGACTGTGCATTAAGTACCGCAGGATCGCTAGTCAGAGGATTATTTTCAAATCGTGACACAATAGACTCATAAAGAGTAAAGGGGCAAGCGATGTTGGAGAATAACTTCGGCAGGGAGTCCACGATTCAGCGCCAGTGCGCGCAGTCTAGAGAGAGACTTTGCCGTCTCGGACTTTAACGTCGAGCTCTTCACTGATTGGACGTGGTCAGCGATAACCTTGTGCCACGCTGCAAGGCCATCCTCAGACAAGTCGGGATCAACATGGTATAGCTAAGGGTGCTTCAATTTGTCGACTTGAACGTCGTCGTCGAGAATGCTCAAAATAGACCGCTCAAGATCAGAAGGCACATAAGCCTTGTTCATATAGAACTGAGTAAATTCATGGCCATCAGCCTGGCTGATGAATAGCGGTTTCCATTCGAGGAACGTACGATTGTGGTCGTCCAGGGGAGGCCCATTGTAGAGCGGCGCAAAGGTTGAGTGAGGGCTCATAACCTGTTAGGAGGGGCAAAGTAGGCCCAAGCACTTAGAGGAAGGTGGGATAACGAGTCCGAGGGTAACAACCGAGTTGAGCGAGGTGTCCAGGAGGGCAAGACGCACAACAGGAAGAAACGAAGAGTGGATTAGGATGAGTGGTGTAGGGGCACTCCCACACCCTACTGACTAGCTACGAGGTGGTCCCTGATTGGTCAGATACCGAAGCGCACATATGAGGACACACCCTCTGAAGTGCGGGTGATAACACCCTGCAAAGTGCGCCCTCTTGACAGTACTACTTGTACACCTGAACAATTCCCTCCTGCAACAGTACTAGTGGTACGTAATCTTTTGTACCAAGAGCCCGTGTAACCCTGGCGCTTAGTTGTTTTGAATTTACACTTGACTCTTTGACTATGTGCCAGAAATAACTTGGTTTTGTATGCCACGAGGCCCAAATGATTGCGTCACAA